>NW_026576088.1:0-30000 GCF_028641065.1 Leucoraja erinaceus | reverse complement strand
CACATCCCAAATCCTTTCCAATTGTCACTTTAATTTCATCTATCTTATGCTTGCTATTGAGGGAGTGCAGCGTAGATTCACCAGGTTAATTCCCGGGATGGCGGGACTGTCATATGTTAATAGAATGGAGCGGCTGGGCTTGTATACTCTGGAGTTTAGAAGGATGAGAGGGTATCTTATTGAAACATATAAGATTATTAAGGGTTTGGACACGCTAGAGGCAGGAAACATGTTCCCGATGTTGGGGGAGTCCAGAACCAGGGGCCACACACAGTTTAAGAATAAGGAGTAAGCCATTTAGAACAGAGATGAGGAAACACTTTTTCACACAGAGAGTGGTGAGTCTGTGGAATTCTCTGCCTCAGAGGGTGGTGGAGGCCGGTTCTCTGGATACTTTCAAGAGAGAGCTAGATAAGGCTCTTAAAGATGTCGGAGTCAGGGGATATGGGGAGAAGGCAGGAACGGGGTACTGATTGGGGATGATCAGCCATGATCACATTGAATGGTGGTGCTGGCTTGACCACCTCGGGTCTCCGTACGGCACGTCATTCACACGCACACGCACAAACACACGCACACGCACACGCACATGCACACGCACACGCGAGTGAGAATGCAGGGTGACTTGGGCAGGTTGGGGGAGTGGGCAGATGCATGGCAGATGCAGTTTAATGTGGTTAAATGTGAGGTTAGCAAAAACAGGAAGGCAGATTATTATCTAAATGACGTCAAGTTGGGGAAAGGGGAAGTATAACAGGATCTGGGGGTCCTTGTTCATCAGTCTATGAAAGTAATCATGCAGGTACAACAGGCAGTGAAGAAAGTGAATGGCATGTTGGCCTTCATAACAAGAGGAGTTGAGTATAGGAGCAAAGATGTCCTTCTGCAGTTGTACAGGGTCCTAGTGAGACCACACCTGGAGTATTGTGTGCGGTTTTGGTCCCCTAATTTGAGGAAGGACATTCTTGTTATTGAGGGAGTGCAGCGTAGGTTCACCAGGTTAATTCCCGGGATGGCGGGACTGTCATATGCTGAGAGAATGGAGCGGCTGGGCTTGTACACTCTGGAGTTTAGAAGGATGAGAGGGGATCTTATTGAAACATAAAAGATTATAAATGGTTTGGACACGCTAGAGGCAGGAAACATGTTCCCTATGTTGGGGGAGTCCAGAACCAGGGGCCACAGTTTAAGAATAAGGGGCAAGCCATTTAGAACGGAGAAGAGGAAAAAATATTTCACACAGAGAGTTGTGAGTCTGGGGAATTCTCTGCCTCAGACGGCAGTGGAGGCCGGTTCTCTGGATGCTTTCAAGAGAGAGCTAGATAGAGCTCTTAAAGTATGTGAAGTCAGGGGATAGGGGGAGTAGGCAGAAACGGGGTACTGATTGTGGATGATCAGCCATGATCATCTTGAATGGCGGTGCTGGCTCGAAGGTCTGAATGACCTACTCCTGCACCTATTGTCTATTGTCTGTTGTATGTCCATGTTCTCCACAGATGCTGCCTGACCCGCTGAGTTACTCCTGCACTCTGTGAAACGTCACCTATCCATGTTCTCCACAGATGCTGCCTGACCCGCTGAGTTACTCCAGCACTGTGAAACGTCACCTATCCATGTTCTCCACAGATGCTGCCTGACCCGCTGAGTTACTCCAGCACTCTGTGAAACGTCACCTATCCATGTTCTCCACAGATGCTGCCTGACCCGCTGAGTTACTCCAGCACTCTGTGAAACATCACCTATCCATGTTCTCCACAGATGCTGGGCCAGATCTTGGTCGTAGAGGAGAATAGCAGGAGGAACATCACAGAGGGGGAGTCCATTGACTCCATCTACACCTCACGCTGCCTCAGCAAGGCCAGCAGCATCATCAAGGACCAGTCTAACCCCCGGCCACTCCCTCTTCTCCCCTCTCCCATCGGGCAAAAGGTGCAGAGGCTTGTCCTGGGACAAATAAAGTTGTATGGCATGGTCTGGTATGGCTTGGTATTTTCCCAGGGCATCTCTACAGCGCGGGAGGAGGGGGCCACACTCACCAGTTTGTCCACAGCGAGGAGCAGTATATTCAATGCGTCGATCCTGTAGCTAATGTCCTCCCAGTAGGATGACAATACCACCACTGGCTTGACGTTAGCCCACGGCAGGTAGTAGTAATGGCAGCCTGGGAAGGTTCCAGAACAATCAGTGAGGGTCACCGCTGCACAAATTCAAAGCTCTTCCCCCCCTCTCTCTTTCCATCCCTCTCTCCTTCGCTCCCTCCCTCCCTCCTCCCCCTCCCCCTGTCTCCCACCCTCCCTATCTCCCTCCATCCCCCCTTCCCCCTTCCCCACTCTCCCCCTCCCCCTCTCCTCCCTCCCTCTCCCTCTCTCCCTGCCCCTCCCTCCCTCTCCCTCTCTCCCTCTCTCCCTCCCTCCCCCTCTCTTTCCCTCTCTCCCTCTCTCTCCCTCTGTCTCTCTCCCCCCTCCCTCCCTCCCTATCTCCCACACTCTCTCCCTCCCTCCCTCTCTCCCTCTCTCCCTCTCCCTCTCTCCCTCTCTCCCTCTATCCCTCCCCCTCATATCACTCTCCCTCTCCCTCCCTCTCCCCTTAATTCCTCTAGTAGAACTTGGAATGAAATTAATCTCTCTCTTCTCCTCTCCTCCCCTTCTCTCCCTCTCTCCCTCCCTCCTTCTCTCCCTCCCTCTCTCCATATAACCATATAATCATATAACAATTACAGCACGGAAACAGGCCATCTCAGCCCTTCTAGTCAGTGCCGAACACTTATTCTCCCCTAGTCCCATCTACCTGCGCTCAGACCATAACCATCCATTCCTTTCCCGTCCATATACCTATCCAATTTATTTTTAAATGATAAAATCGAACCTGCCTCCACCACCTTCACTGGAAGCTCATTCCACACAGCCACCACTCTCTGAGTAACGAAGTTCCCCCTCATGTTACCCCTAAACTTCTGTCCCTTAATTCTCAAGTCATGTCCCCTTGTTTGCATCTTCCCTCCTCTCAGTGGGAAAAGCATATCCACGTCAACTCTGTCTATCCCTCTCATCATTTTAAAGACCTTATCAAGTCCCCCCTTAACCTTCTGCGCTCCAGAGAATAAAGCCCTAACTTGTTCAACCTTTCTCTGTAACTTAGTTGCTGAAACCCAGGCAACATTCTAGTTGAACAATCCTTGTTCAATACGTTCCAGGGCCCCATCCCCGACCTCTATCTCCGTTACATTGACGACTGCTTTGGGGCCACCTCCTGCACCTACACACAACTGACTGACTTCATCCACTTCACCACCAAATTCCATCCGGCACTCCAATACACCTGGACCATTTCCGACACTTCCCTACCATTACTTGACCTCACCGTCTCCATCACAGGGGACAGACTTCTGACCAACATACACTACAAACCAACTGACTCACATGGCTATCTGGATTACACGTCTTCCCACCCTGCCCCCTGTAAAGACTCCATCCCCAATTCCTCCGCCTACGCCGCATCTGTTCCCAGGATGAGACGTTCCACACCAGGGCATCAGAAATGTCATCGTTCTTCAGGGAACGGGGATTCCCCTCCTCCACCATAGAATGAGGCTCGCACCAGGGTCTCATCCATACCCCGCAACACTGCTCTCTCTCCCCATCCCCGCACTCGCAACAAGGGCAGAGTCCCTCTGGTCCTCACCTTTCACCCCACCAGCCGGCAAATACAACACATAATCCTCCGCCATTTCCGCCACCTCCAACGTGACCCCACCACTCGCCACATCTTCCCATCTCCCCCTATGTCTGCCTTCCGCAAAGACCACTTATCCAGATGCTTATATATATTATCTCTAAGTATCCTTTCCATTAATTTGCCCACCACTGACGTCAAACTAACAGGTCTATAATTGCTAGGTTTACTCCTTTTAAACAATGGAACAACATGCGCAGTACACCAATCCTCCGGCACTATTCCCATTTTTAATGACAATTGAAATATTTCTGTCATAGCCCCTGCTATTTCTACACTAACGCTGTATTCACTGGAGTTTAGAATGAAGGGGATCTTATAGAAACACATAACATTATAAAAGTACTGGACAAGCTAGATGCAGGAAAAATGTTCCCAATGTGAGGTGAGTCCAGAACCATCGGCCACAGTCTTAGAATAAAGGGGAGGTCATTTAAGACTGAGGTGAGAAAAAACTTTTCCACCCAGTGAATTTGTGGAATTCCCTGCCACAGAGGGCAGTGGAGACTAAATCACTAAATCAAATTTAACACAAACATCCACCACAGCATCCATCACTGTGATGGAAGGCACAACATTTGGCCAGTCCTCCTCCATTTCCCCCCGTGGTCGGGACCTCACCCTCCGCAGCCGTCGCTGCAGGCGTCCAGATGGTAAAAGGACAAGGTAAAAGTCCAGGTAAGTCCAGAATCGGCTCTTCCCTACCGGAGACCGCAGCTTCAGGCTGGTGTAGGCCGCAGGCCGGCATTCGAAGATTTAAAAATCACGCCGCAGCCAGAAGCACTGCAGACCACAGGGCCGACAGACGAAGCTCCCCTCCAGGGATCCCTGGCGAGGGACCTCCACTCCTGATGGTAAGTTCGCGGTAGAAGTTGGCCGTGGGCCGGCCGTGGAAGCTTCTTCTTCCCCCTCCCCGGGTCACCAACATGAGATCCCGGGCTGTAGACGCCGCGCCAGCTGGAGCTCTGCAGACCGCGGCTTCACGATGCCGACTGCAGCGGGCCAGCGAAATGGAGCGCTCCCCTCCAGCGAGCCCCAACGAGGGCTCGCCCGCTCCACGCCGAGAGTCCACGCTGCGCCCGCCGCTGAAGCCCCAGTCGCGTCTCCGGGAAAGGTCGCGCCGATCCTTCCTGTTAGGCCACAGGGGAGGAGGCGACCTGGAAAAAGTCGCCTCTCCGTGGAAGAGGCAGCCGAAACGTTTCCCCCTTACCCCCCCACACACAAGACACACAGAGAGACATTAAAAGCATACATTAAAACACACTAAAAAATCAAAAAAAGTAGAAAAAAACGTACACGCTGCTGACAGGGCGCCGGCTTGCAGCGTCCCCACCCACCGACGTAATAAGGGGTAAGCTATTTAGAACGGAGATGAGGAAACACTTTTTCTCACAGAGAGCTGTGAGTCTATGGAATCTATTGTCTATTATCTATTGTCTATTGAGAGAAATCAATATTCATACCACTGGGCTGTAAGCTGCCCGAGCAAAATAAATAAGAGCCCAGATCCACTCTGCCCTACGCATTACATAGCAGTGTACAGGAGTTCCATCCATACCATCAAACACGGCCCTGCTGTACTGGGTGGTGGAGGCCAGGGGGAGGCAGGTGGCATCGAACTTGTTGCCGTAGTTACCGATGCTGACCTCGAACTGGATGGCGTCGCCCACTTCCTGCAGCATGGTGGCCGAGTAGAAGACGGCGCAGAGGTGGAACTTGCGACGGCGCAGGTGTTTCTGCAAGGGAGCGGAGAGCAGGGAGGGTTAATAGACAACAGACAATAGGTGCAGGAGGAGGCCATTCAGCCCTTCGAGCCAGCACCGCCATTCACTGTGATCATGGCTGATCATCCACAATCAGTACCCCGTTCCTGCCTTCTCCCCATATCCCCTGACTCCACTATCTTTAAGAGCCCTATCTAGCTCTCTCTTGAAAGTATCCACAGAACCTGCCTCCACCACCCTCTGAGGTAGAGAATTCCACAGACTCACCACTCTCTGTGAGAAAAAATGTTTCCTCGTCTCCGTTCTAAATGGCTTACCCTTTATTCTTAAACTGTGTGGCCCCTGGTTCTGGACTCCCCCAACATCGGGAACATGTTTCCTGCCTCTAGCGTTTCCAAACCCTTAATAATCTTATATGTTTCAATAAGATACCCTCTCATCCTTCTAAACTCCAGAGTGTACAAGCCCAGCCGCTCCATTCTCTCAGCAAATGACAGTCCCGCCATCCCGGGAATTAACCTTGTAAACCTACGCTGCACTCCCTCAATAGCAAGAATGTCCTCTCTCAAATTGGAGGAACAAAACTGCACACAATACTCCAGGTGTGGTCTCACTAGGGCCCTGTACAACTGCAGAAGGACCTCTTTGCTCCTATATCTAACTCCTCTTGTTATGAAGGCCAACATGCCATTCGCTTTCTTCACTGCATCTCCCTCGACAGAGGGAAGCATTAGGAGTCACTTCTGGGATGACTCTGAAGACAGGGGTTTGGCTGAAGAAATCACAAGCATGCAGGGGGTGCAGGAATAACACAACCAGCAGCAGGAGCTCGACGAGGGCCATCGGGTTCAGGAAGGCCACATCATCACACAAGACCTCACATCTCCGGCGGCAGCACCCCTACGCACCCACCAGCAAACCACGATGCACTGAAGCTGGTGAAAGTTTGAAGGCCGTACATCCAGAACAAAGGTATTTTTTAGGCCACAGCCCAGAACGGCCTTCCTGGAAGATGCACCAACCCCGTACTCGAGCTCCTCTACCTCCCAGGAGCAGAAGTGCAAACCATGCACACATGGTTGAGGCAGCTCCTGGGTCGGGTTGCATAAGTCCTCCCATTCGGATAAAGGTGTGGAGCCACATCGATGACGTCTCCCGTCACGGATACAAGTTGGTAATATTTAAACTGGTTTGAATATTTACACTGGTTTGGGATAACATAAGATTAGTTTATGCTGCACAACAGGTATGGTGGAGTTTGCCTTTCAAGGCAGGCTCACAATATGGGATGTGGACTGATCAATGTCAACAGCCTCAACCCGCATGTGCAGTATAGGCATTTCTGAATAACTTCCATGTGATCATTTCCTTTCACAGAAGATATTTGAAATTTAACTGGATGAGGCAATGATACACTCAGCAGCATTGCAAAATGGGCTAACTTCAGTTTCCAGATTATTACTACAATCAGTGCTTCGACTGCACAGAACTAACAAATAAGTGGCATGGCCAATCTGGATATTGAACATACTGTATTTTACTAAATTAGCCTTATCAGCCACATAGCTATATTTAAGAAATTGAGGTTCTCACCCGTCCAGTTAAACTCAAATTAAGTTGATACCAACTGAAACTATTGATTATTAGGATACAATCAAACAATTTATTTGTCTGGGATCAGCTCTGAGACAAAAGATTAGACCTCTGCTATTCTCAGCTGAAACTAACAAAGTCACAATAATGGACGAACAGTATTCAGCGTTGCTCCACTAAAAACCTCTCATCTGTAAATCTTCAGTCATTTCCAAACTGATGCTATTGCCCAAATATGGGAAATCTACCAATACCATCTCTAGATATGGAGGCAGATGGGATTAGCATGAGTTATCAAGTGTTCAGTTATGGTATCAACTGCCAATGGACACCAGGTGCATTCTGTGCATTAAAGGGCATGTGGATATGCATAACCTGCAAGCACAAGTCCAAGGTGATACACTTTGGTGGTGGTATATGTTAATCACAAAGGTACAATCAAATCAAAGTATCCGGTGATAGTTTTACCAAACCGCATTTAGCACTGGTGTATTATCATGCAAAATCAATGACAACACAGAATGAATGTGTGATCACAAAGCATTTAATAACATTGTGGATCGATGGAACACTAACGATTGAGATGCTTGCATCCAGGCTCAATCAACAGTTACAAAAATATGGCATATTAGTGGCGAAGGGTGCATTCTCGCTACACTAGGGAGGAATGTTCTTTATGTATTCCTCCATTTGGCCTCAATAGACGGGTCTTGCAAAATGCAGCAAGATTCCCGCTTCCGGGTTTCATAGTCCCTGCCTGGGTTATATACCCATGATTCCCGCTGATGTGGGGAATGAGCATAAAACCTTACATGGTTATTTCCGGATAAAAATGATGCTGGTTCAATTGTGATGTTGAAACCATCCTCTGCATGATATAATCAATTCATAGACTTACAGACTCTGAGAGACCGTTTCCTGCGGCTCGGGTTGTCTAACCATAAGCATTAGGAGTGCCCACTGCAGATTGCAGGGATAGCACCAAATAGCAGCAAACCGAATAGGAGATGGGAAGTATTGTTTATTCTTCTTCACGTTTAACTCGGCACGGATGACCGACACATTGGAATTCAGTTTTATGGGATTATAACATCAAGTTAAAATTCCATTTACAGTGCCTGAAGTACCTCCTCATCATTTGGCTGCGGAGTATATAAACCGCTCTTTCCGGTCTCACCCTCTGACGTCTAGATTATGAAGGGTATCATCAACTAAATACCTCCTAGGCCTAGGGACGCAGAGATATGGGTTGTTAACATTGTGCTACGTCACTTCGCCGATAGGCACCAGCAACATCCCTGTCCTTGGTCACACTCACGTACTAGTGGTTATGCCATAGCATTGAGTACAGCGCTACGGGTCCAGTCATTGCTACACTGAATAGAATGATCATATCTGTGGGCTATAATAACATGTTTTGTTTATGATTAGTCAAGCAGAGTAGACAGGGACACAGACCAAACTAGATGTTGCATATCCCATGGACCTTGGGTTGCATGTGATCACGCATCTACACCAGTATGTCAAGGTCCCTAAGAGCCTCATGGACTCTGACTAGCAATATTGTTAGTTACATAAAACCTCGTTAGAAGGAATCACTACGAACCTTCTCCAGAGGGTTAAATGGGTCTGGCATATACAGAAGTGTACATTGAAGTTGAGTCTCATTCTACCAGGACTGCTATACCTCAACAGCAGGGTTATGGACCACATCCTAGCTGCTGCAGGATGGTCAAACTATTAATCTGTACAAATATTCAGAATAAACCTATTGCCAGATCGGGGGTATTTGCCAACTCTATGTTAGGTATGGTTCATACTTCCTCCAGGTTGAGGGAGGTTACGATTCCCACTATTGTTCATCAATAGCATCAACATGTCTATATCTATGTCATGTCTGAATGCTATATTAATGTTCACTCATCATTGGCCCACTGATGCTGTGTATGATGCCTGGACTCGTTTCCACGGCATGAAATCACAGAGCTTTAAAATCTTCATGTAGTCACTCACGTGACTCCGAAGTAAAATAGTAAGATTAAACGAGAACTTACCAGTTTGAAGTTTGATCTTTATTTTATGAGGAGTAACGTTGAGGGATTACGTGCCCTCCACGCCCACCCTCGATCATAAAGTTCAACTGGTATCCTATTTCTCTAATCTTACTATGTTCAGTTCATTTACTGTTATCTGTGATTTCACACCGCTGCTTTGAAGATTGACACGCATGCGTCTGGCGGGGTCTTCACGTAATCCCTCAACGTTACTCCTCATAAAATGAAGATCAAACTTCAAACTGGTTTAATCTTACTATTATATGGTTATACCCTGGGGAAAAGATTGTGAGGGGTCACTTTATCCGAGCCCCTCATGATCTTGTACACCTCAATAAGGTCACCCTCCAGCCTCCTACGCTCCAAAAAAAAGGTCTCAGCCTGTCCAACCTGTCCCATAACTCAAGCCTGCAACCCCAAGTAACATCCTGAGGAAACTCTTTTGGCTAAACACTTTTATTGATGTTCACAGGCCAGTAGGTGTCCATTTTGTCTGCTTCACAACATTTTGGGGAGTATCTTCGTGCTTCAAGTATTTAGTCTAGTTCAGAGATACAGCGTGGGAGCAGGCCTTTTGGCCCACCGTGTCCGTGCCGACCAGCGATCCCCGCTCACTAACACTATCCTACACACACTGGGGATAATTTTACATTTCTACCAAGCCAATTAACCTACAAACCTGTACGTCTTTGGATTGTAACAATAGACAATAGACAATAGGTGCAGGAGGAGGCCATTCGGCCCTTCGAGCCAGCACCGCCATTCAATGTGATCATGGCTGATCATCCACAATCAGTTCCCCGTTCCTGCCTTCTCCCCATATCCCCTGACTCCGCTATTTTTAAGAGCCCTATATAGCTCTCTCTTGAAAGCATCCAGAGAACTGGCCTCCACCGCCCTCCGAGGCAGAGAATTCCACAGACTCACCACTCTATGTGAGAAAAAAGTGTTTCCTCGTCTCCGTTCTAAATGGCTTACTCCTTATTCTTAAACTGTGGCCCCTGGTTCTGGACTCCCCCAACATCGGGAACATGTTTCTTGTCTCTAGCGTATCCAAGCCCTTAACAATTGTGGGAGGCAACCGGAGAACCCGGAGAAAACCCACGTGCAAACTCCGTACAGACAGCACCTGCAGCCAGGATGGAACCCGGGTCCCCTGGCGCTGTGAGGCAGCAACTCTACCGCTGCGCCACCGTGTCGGCCTGGTGTTAGGTTTCTGTGAGACGTGACTGGCTCCCAAAGCCTACACCTCCAGAAAATTACCTCCAACCTCAGCAGCTCGTCCGAGGGGATCTCCTCGATCTTCTGCTCGGCCCGATCCACCAGCTTGGTGCTCAGTTCCACCAGGATCCTTCCTCGATAGGCCATTGTCTCACCCTGGAGAGAGCAACAAACCAGGCAGGTAAAACAAACAGTGAAAGATGGACAGGATTGCAATGAAGAAAGCGAATGGCATGTTGGCCTTCATAACAAGAGGAGTTGAGCGTAGGAGCAAAGAGGTCCTTCTGCAGTTGCACAGGGCCCTAGTGAGGCCACACCTGGAGTATTGAGTGCATTTCTGGTCCCCAAATTTGAGGAAGGATATTCTTGCAGTGTAGGTTCACCAGGTTAATTCCCGGGATGGCGGGACTGTCATATACTGAGAGAATGGAGCGGCTGGGCTTGTATGCTCTGGAATTTAGAAGGATGAGAGGGGATCTTATTGAGCTATGAGGTGCTGTTCTTCCAATTTGCGCTGGGCCCTACTGTGACAATGGAGGAGGCCCAGGACAGAAAGGTCAGTGTGGGAATGGGAGGGGGAGTTGAAGTGCTGAGCCACCGGGAGATCAGGCAGGTTTAGTCACCCATTCCTTCTCTCCAGAGATGCTGCCTGTCCCGCAGAGTTACTCCAGCATTTTGTGTCTATCTTACAATAGGCAATGGGCAATAGGTGCAGGAGTAGGCCGTTCGGCCCTTCGAGCCAGCACCGCCATTCAATGTGATCACGGCTGACCATTCAGAAGAGTGAGGAGGTCAGCGTGCTGCCTACCTTCCCGAGGTTCATGTCCACATAGGGGTCGGGGAATCCCGTGAACTCCCGCGGGCTGCCGTACAGGTTGACGAAACAGGGCCCGAAGGTGGGCAGGTATCCGAGACCGTCGTCGACTGACATCGGGATGGAGCAGGAGTGCGGAGAGATGCAGAGGAAGGCGTTAGGTTGCATCACAAACATAACCATCCACACCCCCAGCATTCCTCCCAATCCTAACCCCACGCTAATCCCAATCCCATCAATTGTTCCCTAACCACAACCCAATCCAAACATTTCACCCCATCAAATGGTCTCAATCACATTCCCAATCCCAAGGTCCTAATCCCACCAATTTCTCCCAGAGCATTCTCGTCAAAACATCCCAATCCCAGCAAACAATCCCAGTCTCATTCCCATCAACGCGCCTCAACCCTCAACATTCCAATGTCGTGATCCCACCAAGCTTCCCCGGTCTCAGACCCATCCCAATATTTGGATCCCACCACGTATTCCCAGTCACATTCCCGGCCCTATGTCTTAATCCCACCTAACTTTCCCCCTGTCAGTCCCATCAAAACCGCCAAACTGTCTCAAGCGCACTCGCATCCCAACATCCCAATTCCGCCCAGTCAACTATTCCAAATCTCACCCAAATCAATCCCAAAGACAATAGACAATGGGTGCAGGAATAGGCCATTCGGCCCTTCGAGCCAGCACTGCCCTTCAATGTGATCATGGCTGATCATCCACAATCAGCACCCCGTTCCTGCCTTCTCCCCATATCCCCTGACTCCGCTATTTTTAAGAGCCCTATCTAGCTCTCCCTTGAAAGCATCCAGAGAACCTTCCTCCACCGCCCTCTGAGGCAGAGAATTCCACCGACTCACAACTCTCTGCATGAAAAAGTGTTTCCTCATCTCCATTCTAAATGGCTTACTCCTTATTCTTAAACTGTGGCCCCTGGTTCTGGACTCCCCCAACATCGGGAACATGTTTCCTGCCTCTAGTGTGTCCAAACCCTTAACAATCTTATGTTTCAATAAGATCCCCGTCAAAAGACAGTCAATAGACTGTCCGACGTCATCCAAGTCCTGCAGATAGTTGTCGACCGATCCCTCCAAACCCTCATTCAATCCCCATCAATGCCCCCAACGGTGTGGGCTCCATCTTTCCTTGCTCATCCTTGCTGGCTTTGATTCGTCCATTTGCATACCTATCGTTCATTTGTTCTTTGTACCTCATATTGTTTCATATCTCTCGTGTTCCCCTTCCCCTGACTCTCAGTCTCGGCCCGAAACATCACCTATTCCTTTTCTCCAGAGATGCTGCCTGACCCGCTGAGTTACTCCAGCATTTTGTGCCTATCCATAAACACATCCCCACCCCGCTCTTCAACTGAGCTTCAAGAGAGAGCTAGATAGGGCTCTTGAAGATAGGATATGGGGAGAAGCAGGAACGGGGGTACTGATTGGGGATGATCAGAGGGATATGAATGGCGGTGAGGCAGAAACGTAGGGCCTACTCCTGCACCTATTGTCTATTGGGATGATCTGGTTCCTTGATCACAGGGCTCTTGAATGGCGTGGGGAGCTGGCTTGAACGGGGTACGAATGGGGATGATCCTCCTCCTGAATGGCCTCGAAGGGTCGAATGTCTGTTGTCTATTGTCTATCCCAAACACCAAGGCATCACTATCCATAACCCCTGTTATCTCAACCCAGTTCATAACCTGAACCCCAGCCTGAAGACGGGTCTTGACTCCAGGGATGCTGCCCGTCCCGCTGAGTTACTCCAGCATTTTGCGTCTATCCATCATCTCCTGTTTCCTCCTACACTATCCGTGACCCCTCCATGCCACCACAGACCCATCCCCGTCTCTATCTGTGTGCTCACATCCAACCTCAGCACCACAAACCCAACCCCATCCATCGCCCCCAAACACCCCCCATCACCGTCACCCGCCACCAAGCCCCAAGGTCATCTCCAAACGCAACACCAAATGCCCTTTCCCCAGCACTGCCTCCGATGGCAAAGCCCACGGCTAGACCCGCAAACACCTTTCCCAGTGCCATCACCAAGAGCAGAACACCATTCAGCCAGGAGGAGAGAAGTTGTGCCCGCAATACAGTCGGAAACTGGAGCCTGCGGCGGTGGTGTGGTGTTGGTGGAAGCTCCGTGTTAGATCCAGCCAAAGTGGTCCATGCTCTGAGCTCACCAGCGCTCTGATCTGGTGAAGGTGAACGCAGAGAGTGGGTTCACCAGGTTAATTTGGTCTCCAAATTTGAGGAAGGACATTCTTGCTTTTGAGGGAGTGCAGCGTAGGTTTACAAGGTTAATTCCCGGGATGGCGGGACTGTCATATGCTGAGAGAATGGAGCGGCTGGGCTTGTACACTCTGGAGTTTAGAAGGATGAGAAAATATCTTATTGAAACATATAAGATTGTTAAAGGTTTGGACATGATAGAGGCAGGAAACATGTTCCCGATGTTGGGGGAGTCCAGAACCAGGGGCCACAGTTTCAGATTAAGGAGTAAGCCATTTAGAACGGAGACGAGGAAACACTTTTTCACACAGAGAGTTGTGAGTGTGGAATGCTCTGCCTCAGAGGGCGGTGGAGGCCGGTTCTCTGGATGCTTTCAAGAGAGAGCTAGATAGGGCTGTTAAAGATAGCGGAATCAGGGGATATGGGGAGAAGGCAGGAACGGGGTACTGATTGGGGATGATCAGCCATGATCATATTGAATGGCAGTGCTGGCTTGTAGGGCCAAATGGCCTCCTCCTGCGCCTATTGTCTATTGTCTAATGTCTAACTGACCTGAATTTCATCATGAACCTGGTGGCTCTGGTGGGACAATGTCAACATTAGAAAAAGCAGGTGTAGGAAGGAACTGCAGATGCTGGTGTAAACTGAAGAAAGGCACAAAACGCTGGAGTAACCCAGCGGGTCAGAGAGAAGGAATAGGTGACGTTTCAGGTCGAAACCTTTCTTCAGACTCAAGGAGGGTCTCGACCCGAAACGTCACCTATCTTTGTTCTCTAGAGATGCTGCCTGTCCCGCTGAGTTACTCCAGCACTTTGCGTCCTTTTGTGCATTAACCAGCATCTGCAGTTCCTTGTTTCTCCAGGAACCAGAGGACGTAGGTTCAACATGAGGGGGGAAGGATTTAATAGGGACCTGATGGGTAACATTTTCACATTAAGGGTGGTGGGTGTATGGAACCAGCTGCTGAAGGAGGTAGTTGAGGCTGGGACTATCGCATCGTTTAAGAGACATTTAAACTGGTACATGGATAGGACAGGTCTAGAGGGATATGGGCCAAACATGGACAGGAAGGACTAGTGTATTGGGACATGTTGGCAGGTGTGGGCAAGTTGGGCCTAAGGGCCTGTTTTCACACTGTATCACTCAATGACTGCCGGAGGAGGTAGTTGAGGCAACATTTAAGACACATTTAGACAGGTACATGGTTGGAATAGAAAGAGTAACTCAGCGGGACAGGCAGCATCTCTGGATAGAAGGAATGGGTGACGTTTCGGGTCGACACCCTTCTTCAGACTGTCTCGACCCGAAACGTCACCAATTCCTTCTCTCCAGAGTTGTGAATTTATGGAATTCCCTGCCACAGATGGCAGTGGAGGCCAAATCACTGGATGGATTTAAGAAAGAGTTAGATAGAGCTCTAGGGGCTAGTGGAGTCAAGGGATGTGGGGAGAAGGCAGGCACGGGTTATTGATAGGGGACGATCAGCCATGATCACAATGAATGGCGGTGCTGGCTCGAAGAGCCGAATGGCCTCCTCCTGCACTATTTTCTATGTTTCTATGTTTCTATGCATAGTTTGAGAGGGATATGGGCAAAATGTGGACAGGTGGGACCAGTGTATATGGGTCAGCATGGCCATGTTGGGCTGAAGGGGGCCTGTTTACAAATACTATAACTCTATGACTCTGAGGAACCTTGCAGTGACCCCGTTGGAAAGTGGAAGAGAAGGGAGGTTATTCAATTGGTGTTGGGAGTCTAGTCAGCCATGCATTGGTAGAGCAGCCTAAGCCAAAGGTGTACAGGTGGCAAAGGTAGACACAAAATGCTGGAGTAACTCAGCGGGACAGGCAGCATCTCTGGATAGAAGGAATGGGTGGCGTTTCGGGTCGAGACCCTTCTTCAGATTGTCCCGACCCGAAACGTCACCCATTCCTTCTCTCCACAGATGCTGCCCGTCCAACTGAGTCACTCCAATCCTGTGTGTCTTCCTTTAACCAAAGGTGAAATTGCAACTCCAGCCCCGACCACTGGGGGTCAGCATTGGCCCAATGAACCCAACCATTGTCTCTCAGTGGAGGTAGGAACTGCAGATGCTGGTTTACGTCGAAAATTAGACGCATAAAGCTGGAGTAACTCAGCGGGACTTCTTCAGACCCGACCGATTCCTTCTCTCCAGAGATGCTGGCCTGTCCCGCTGAGTTACTCCAGCGTTTTGTGTCCATCTTCAGTGCGAGCCAGCATCTGTGGTTCCATCCTGTGGTACAGGTGCCAAGGGCAGGGGAGCATCAAAGCAAAGCCTTCACTCAATCATCTCCTGGTTGCACCTTTGGCAAGCCATGCTAAAATAAAAAGCAAGCACAAGCAGTCCAGCACAGTCAACTAAAAAAAAAACGTACAGCCGCTGATTGGTTCAGGCTTCACAGGGGCAATATCTGAGGTACAAAGAAATGGAGACCGTTAGGGGTAACATCAGGATGGGCACATGATATAGAGAGAGAGAGAGGGGGAGAGGGGGAGCGAGGGAGCGAGGGGGGGTGGGGGATGAAGCTTCGTCAGATCAACAGGTAGAGAAACAAAATGCTGGAGGAACTCAGCGGGTGAGGCAGCATCTATGGAGCGAAAGAAATAGGCAACGTTTCGGATCAAGACCCTTCTTCAGACTGATGTGGGGGGGGGGGGGTGGGAAGAAGAAAGGAAGAGGCGGAGACAGTGGGCTGTGGGGGAGCTGGGAAGGGGAGGGGATGGCAGGAGAAAGCAAGGACTACCTGAAATTGGAGGTCAATGTTCATACCTCTGGGGTGTAAACTGCCCAAGCGAAATATGAGGTTACACCCCTGTGGTATGAACATTGACCTCCAATTTCAGGTAGTCCCTGCTTTCTTCCTCCTTCCCCTCCCCTTCCCCGCTCTCCCACAGCCCACCGTGTCCGCCTCTTCCTTTCTTCTTCCCACCCCCACCACATCAGTCTGATGAAGGGTCTCGACCCGAAACGTCACCTATTCCTTTACTCCATAGACGCTGCCTCACCCGCTGAGTTTCTCCAGCATTCGATTTTTCCAGCATCTGCAGTTCTTTCTTAAACAGCACGTCAGATCGAGAGGAACCGCCTCGAAACCAATCGCAAATAACCGAAACATTTCGAGTCCCACACCGAGTCTAGGAGCGGGGACTCGAGGGCCTGAGCTGCAGGGAGCGGTGGGGCAGGCTAGGACTCCATTCCTTGGTGCGCCGGAGGATGAGGGGTGAGCTGTTCGATGTTTGAACATCTCTCGGTGTTTAGGGAGCTTTCAGATGGACTCCTGGATGAGCAGGGAATGGAGGGGAACATGCAGGCAAATAAGAGTTTAACCTGGCCTCAGGTTCAGCACAGACATCGTGGGCTGAATGGCCTGTTCTATGTTTTAACATCCCTTGGTGTTTAGGCTTCTGAATAGGGGCATGGATATGTGGGGAATGGAGGGATATGGGTTATATGCTGGCAGAGGAGATTAGATTAAATTGGCATCATGTTCAGCACAGCCATTGTGGGCCAAAGGGCATGATCCAGTGCTGTATTGTTGTATATTCTAGGGTCTATGGTTAATGGTTTATATTCCGTTCTATGCTCTTTATGTTCTATGTTCTATATGCTCTGTTCTACACTCTACAGTTTACACTACACACTCTACACTCTACACTACTCTACACTCTACACTCTACACTCTACACTCTACACTCTACACTACACTCTACACTACACTCTACACTCTACACTCTACACTCTACACTCTACACTCTACACTCTACACTATACTACACTCTACACTCTACGCTCTACACTCTACACTCTACACTCTACACTCTACACTCTACACTCTACACTCTACGCACTACACTCTACACTCTACACTCTACATACTACTCTACACTCTACACTACTACTCTACACTCTACACTACACTCTACACACTACACTCTACACTCTACATACTACTCTACACTCTACACTCTACACTACTACTACACTCTACACTACACTCTACACTCTACACTCTATACTCTACATACTACTCTACACTCTACACTCTACACTACACTCTATGCTCTACATACTACTCTACACTCTACATACTATACACTCTACACACTACACTACACTCTACACTCTACATACTACTCTACACTCTACACTCTACACACTACTCTACACTCTAAACTCTACGCTCTACATACTACTCTACACTCTATACTCGAAAACAACACTCTACATACTACTCTACACTATACTCTACACTCTACACTCTACACTCTACACTCTACACTCTACGCTCTACACTCTACACTCTACATACTACTCTACACTCTACATACCACTCTACACTCTACGCTCTACACCATACGTTCTACGCTCTAGGCTCTACGCTCTATGCTCTATGCTCTACATACTACTCTACACTCTACACTACACTCTACACTATGTTCTTCACTCTACACTCTACATACTACTCTACACTCTACACTCTATGTTCTACACTCTACACTCTACTCTACACTGTACACTCTACACTCTACGCTCTACACTCTACTCTACACTCTACACTCTACACTCTACATGTACTACTCTACGCTCTACACTCTACACTACTCTACATACTACTCTACACTCTACACTCTACACTCTATGTTCTACGCTCTACACTCTACACTCTACAATCTATGTTCTACACTCTACTCTACACTCTACACTCTACACTCTATGTTCTACACTCTACGCTCTACACTCTACACTCTACTCTACACTCTACACTCTACACTCTATGTTCTACGCTCTACACTCTACATACTACTCTACACTCTACACTCTACATACTACTCTACACTCTACACTCTACACTCTACATTCTACACTCTACACTCTACATACTACTCTACACTCTACACTCTATGTTCTACACTCTACACTCTACTCTACACTCTACACTCTACATACTACTCTACACTCTACACTCTATGTTCTACGCTCTACACTCTACACTCTATGCTCTACACTCTACATACTACTCTACACTACACTCTACACTATGTTCTACACTCTACACTCTACGCTCTACACTCTACGTTCTACACACTACACTCTACACACTCTACATACTACTACACTCTACACTACACTCGACACTCTACACTCTATACTCTACATACTACTCTACACTCTACACTACACTCTACACTCTACGCTCTACATACTACTCTACACTCTACACTCTATGCTCTACATACTACTCTACACTCTACATACTATACACTCTACACATTACACTCTACACTCTACATACTACTCTACACTCTACACACTACATACTACTCTACACTCTAAACTCTACGCTCTATGCTCTACACTCTACATACTACTCTACACTCTACACTCTACACTCTATGTTCTACGCTCTACGCTCTACACTCTACACTCTACATACTACTCTACACTCTACACTCTACACCATACGTTCTACGCTCTACGCTCTACGCTCTATGCTCTATACTCTACATACTACTCTACACTCTACACTACACTCTACACTATGTTCTTCACTCTACACTCTACATACTACTCTACACTCTACATACTACTCTACACTCTACACTATATGTTCTACACTCTACACTCTACATACTCTACTCTACACTCTACACTCTACACTCTATGTTCTACGCTCTACACTCTACACTCTACGCTCTACACTCTACACTCTACACTCTACATACTACTCTACACTCTACACTCTATGTTCTACACTCTACACTCTACTCTACACTCTACACTCTACATACTACTCTACACTCTACACTCTATGTTCTACGCTCTACACTCTACACTCTACACTCTACATACTACTCTACACTACACTCTACACTCTACACTATGTTCTACACTCTACACTCTACGCTCTACACTCTACGTTCTACACACTACACTCTACACTCTACATACTACTACACTCTACACTACACTCGACACTCTACACTCTATACTCTACATACTACTCTACACTCTACACTACACTCTACACTCTACGCTCTACATACTACTCTACACTCTACACTCTATGCTCTACATACTACTCTACACTCTACACACTACATACTACTCTACACTCTAAACTCTACGCTCTATGCTCTACGCTCTACAGTCTACACACTACATACTACTCTACACTCTAAACTCTACGCTCTATGCTCTACGCTCTACACTCTACACTCTACACACTACTCTATACTCTAAACTCTACGCTCTATGCTCTACGCTCTACACTCTACATACTACTCTACACTCTACACTCTACACTACACTCTACACTCTACACTGCACTCTACACTCTACATACTACTCTACACTCTACACTCTAAACTCTACACTCTACATACTACTCTACACTCTACACTCTACACTCTACACTCTACGTTCTACGCTCTACACTCTACATACCACTCTACACTCTACATACCACTACACTCTACACTCTACATACCACTACACTCTACGTTCTACGCTCTATGCTCTACGCTCTATGCTCTATACTCTACATACTACTCTACACTACACTCTACACTCTATGTTCTTCACTCTACACTCTAATCTACACTCTACACTCTACATACTACTCTACACTCTACACTCTATGTTCTACACTCTACACTCTAATCTACACTCTACACTCTGTTCTACGCTCTACACTCTACACTCTACTCTACACTCTACACTCTACACTCTATGTTCTACACTCTACATTCTACACTCTACACTCTACACTCTACATTCTACGCTCTACACTACACTCTATGTTCTACGCCCTACACTCTACACTACACTCTAACCTCTACACTCTAACCTCTACACTCTAACCTCTACTCTACATTACACTACTCTATGCTACTCTACACTTTATACTCTACACTCTACACTCTCCACTCTACACTTTACACTTTACACTCTACGCTCTACACTCATATTCTATCTAATCCCACCAACAGCAGGTCCCCGGGACAGATCCCCGTATTCACTCTGTAGCTGGGAGTAGGATCAGTCCAGGGAGCAGGAACGTTAGTAACAGCAGGAACCTGTTGGAACAGCAGCGATCATTATTTCATTCGACTGGTCAGCGATGCCTGGCAGCAGATAGTAATCCACTCCGTCTGGTGCCCACGGTGAACCTTTGAAAGCAGAGGGTGGCGCGGTGGCACAGCAGGTAGAGCTGCTGTCTCCCAGCACCAGAGACCCGGGTTCGATCCCGACCACGGGTGCTGTCTGTATGCAAATGGCTTCCAGTCCATTTACCTGTCCAAATGTATTTTTAACATTGTAATATTACCCGCCCCAACTTCCTCCTCCAGTAGCTCGTTCCATAAACCCACCTCCCCCCCGTGTGTGAAAAAGTTGGCTCGCAGGTTATTATTACATTTTTCGCCCCTCACCTTAAACTTGTGTCTTTGACCTCGATCCACCTACTATGGGTAAAATACTGTGCATTCACCCTACCAATTTTATTTCTCATCATTTGATACACCTCCATGAGATAATGGACAATAGACAAAAGACAATTGTCTATTGTCAATGGACCGTGTGGGTTTCCTCCGGGTGCTCCGGTTTCCTCCCACTTCCCAAAGACGTGCGGGATTGTAAATTAATTGGCCCTCTGTAACTTGCCTCCAGAGTGTAAAGTGGGATATATGTAACACAGAACCAGTATGAACGGGCGATCGATGGTCAACGTGGACTCGGGGGGGGGGGGGGGGGGGGGGGGGGGGGGGGGGTTCGAAGGGTCTGTTCTAATGCTCTGTCTCTAAGCTCTAATCTGAACCTCCAAGCCCACACGTCTTTGGGATGTGGGAGTCAACCGGAGCGCCCGGAGGAAACCCATGCAGTCACAGGGAGAGTGTACAGACTCCAGCACCCGAGGTCAGGATCAAACCGGAGTCACTGGCACTTTGAGGCAGTAGCTCTACTAACTGTAGGTTATTTGGCTGTCTGTAAATTGTCCCTACAGTGTAAGGAGTGGATATGAAGGTGGGATAACATAGAACTTGTGTGAACGGGTAATCGATGGTCAGCATGGACTCGGTGGGGCCGAAGGGCCTGTTCCCTGCTGTATCTTTCGATCAATGCTATTGATTGGGAAAGTTCCAAGTGCTTACTTACCTTCGATCTGTCCTCCCGGGGCAGAGATCTTTGACATGCACAGGTGGGTGGTGCCGATCACATCATTGTGAGAGAGGCGATCCCTGTATGGGAAGAAGAGAGTGGCAGTGTGACCCGCACCCATGGCCACACGCACACACACGCAATGCACACGCAACTCACGCGCATGCACACTCACACGTACACGCACACACGCACTCATGCACGCACACATACACATACACGCACTCACACACGCGGGCACACACACACGCACTCATGCACGCACACACACATACACGCAAGGCACACGCCACGCACATGCATATGCACACACACTCACATAATGCACTCACACGCAAGGCGCACGCCACACAGTGCACATGCATACACACGCAGCGCACGCACTCACACACGCAATGCAGGCACTCACACACGCAACGCTCACGCACGCGCAAGGCTCACTCACACGCAATGCACGCATAATCACACGTGCACGCACACAATACACACACGCACTCACACACTCATACATCCCCTCTCTTACTCTGACAACCCCTCACCCTCTCTCACATCAGGCAAGAGACCTCATTCCACTGACTCCATCTACACCTCACGCTGCCTCGGCAAGGCCAGCAGCATCATCAAGGACCAGTCTCACCCGGCCACTCCCTCTTCTCCCCTCTCCCCTCGGGTAAAAGGTACAGGTGTACAATTTCTTCCCGGCTGTTATCAGACAACTGAACCATCCTATCACTAACTAGAGAGCAGTCCTGAACTACTATCTACCCCATTTGGTGACCCTCGGACTATCCTTGATTGGACTTTACTGGCTTTACCTTGCACTAACGTTATTCCCTTATCATGTATTTCTCTCTATCTGTCTATTACTCTCTCTCTCTCTCTCTCTCTCTCTCTCTATCTCTCTCTCTCTCTCTCTCTTTCTTTCTCTTTCTTTCTCCCTCTTCCTCTCTCCCTCTCCCTGTCTTCCGATCCCCGCCTGTCCTCCCATTTTGGTCCCCTTTCCAATAAAAGTGTTGGGGTTATGGGGAGAAGGCAGGAGGATGGGGTTGGGAGGGAGAGATAGATCAGCCATGATTGAATGGCGGCGTAGATTGATGGGCCGAATGGCCTAATTCTGCTCCCATCACGTGAAGCTATGTTTCTGGTGCAAGCCCACTGACCTGTAACATTAGGGTCGGTCACGGTGGCGCAGCGGTAGAGTCGCTGCCTTACACTGCTTCCAGCGCCAGAGACCCGGGTTCGATCCCGACCACGGGTGCTGTCTGTACGGAGTTTGCACGTTCTCCCTGTGACCTGCGTGGGTTTTCTCTGAGATCTTCGGTTTCCTCCCACGCTCCAAAGACGTGCGGGTTTTGTAGGTTAATTGGCTTTGGTGTCAATGTGTGCAGGGGGGTGTTAGTGTGCAGGGATCGCTGGTCAGTGCGGGCTCGGTGGGCCGAAGGGCCTGTTTCTATGCTATATCTCCAAACTAAACTAAACTAAACTAAACTAGTCTCGCCCCACTCTCTTCAGATGCTGCCCGACCTGCCGATTATTCCAGCTTCTCCACCAGGAGAACGCTGCACCGTGTAGCCGGCAATTACTCACCAATCGGTGAGGCGGATCCTCATCTTCTCACACATTGAGGGAAACTGCGGAAGAAACAACATTCCGGTTTACATTCCTCCCCAAAATATGTCATAGAGTCAGAGAGTGATACAGCGTGGAAACCGACCCTTCGGCCCAACAAGCCCACACCCACCAACATGTCCCAGCTACACTAGACCCACCTGCCTGCCTTTGGCCCATATCCCTCCAAACCTGTCCTATCCATGTACCTGTCTAACTGTTTCTTAAATGTTGGGATAGTCCCAGCCTCAACTACCTCATCTGGCAGCTCGTTCCATACACCCACCACTCTTTGCGTGAAAAAGTTACCCCTCGGATTCCTATTAAATCTTTCCCCATTCACCTTAAACCTATGTCCTCTGGTCCTCGATTCCCCTACTCTGGGCAAAAGACCCGATCTATTCAATAGACAATAGACAATAGGTGCTTCTCTGTTTCTTAAACGTTGGGATAATCCCAGCCTCAGCTACCTCCTCTGGCAGCTCGTTCCATGCGCCCACACACCAGGTTGTAGTGTTTAATAGGCTGATGGCTATAGGTACATGTTGGCTAGTGTGGGCAAGTTGGGCCGAAGGGCCTGTTTCCACGCTGACACTAGTTCAAGTTCATATGTATTGTCACATGCACCAATTGGTACAGTGAGATTTGAGTTACCATGCAGCCATACGAATAAAGAGAACACAACACACGATAGGGTTTAACATAAACATCCTCCACACAGCGGGATCAACGTTTCCCACTGTGAGGGAAGGCAATAAAGTTCAGTCAACTTCCTCATTGTTCACCCGTGTTCAGGGCCTTCAAACCCTCTGCAGTCGCCGCTACGGTGGCCCGATGTACAGGCCCTCTCGCCGAGATGATCGGAACTCCAGCGTCAGGACAGACTTGGAGTTCCCGAATCAGCCACTTCTTTCCGGAGACCGCGGCTTCCAATAGACAATAGACAATAGGTGCAGGAGTAGGCCATTTGGCCCTTCGAGCCAGCACCGCATTCAATGTGATCATGGCTGATCATCCCCAATCAGTACCCCGTTCCTGCCTTCTCCCCATATCCCCTGACTCCGCTATCTTTAAGAGCCCTATCTAGCTCTCCCTTGAAAGCATCCAGAGAACCTGCCTCCACCGCCCTCTGAGGCAGAGAATTCCACCAACTCACCACTAGAAAATAGGTGCAGGAGTAGGCCATTCAGCCCTTCGAGCCTGCACCACCATTCAATATGATCATGGCTGATCATCCAACTCAGTATCCTGAATCTGAATCTGAATCTGAATCTGAATCTGTACCTGCCTTCTCTCCATACCCCCTGATCCCTTTAGCCACAAGGGCCACATCTAACTCCCTCTTAAATATAGCCAATTAACTGGCCTCAACTACCTTCTGTGGCAGAGAGTTCCACAGATTCACCACTCTCTGTGTGAAAAATGTTTTTCTCATCTCGGCCCCAAAAGATTTCCCCCTTATTCTTAAACTGTGACCTCTTGTTCTGGACTTCCCCAACATCGGGAACAATCTTCCTGCATATAGCCTGTCCAACCCCTTAAGAATTTTGTAAGTTTCTAAAAGATCCCCCCTCAATCTTCTAAATTCTAGCGAGTACAAGCCAAGTCTATCCAGTCTTTCTTCATATGAAAGTCCTGACATCCCATGAATCAGTCTGGTGAACCTTCTCTGTACTCCCTCTATGGCAAGAATGTCTTTCCTCAGATTAGGAGACCAAAACTGTACACAATACTCCAGGTGTGGTCTCACCAAGACCCTGTACAACTGCAGTAGAACCTCCCTGCTCCTGTACTCAAATCCTTTTTCAATGAATGCTAACATACCATTCGCTTTCAATGACTGGTGTACCATGACACCCAGGTCTCAGTGCATCTCCCCTTTTCCTAATCGGCCACCATTCAGATAATAGTCTACTTTCCTGTTTTTTCTGTCAAAGTGGCTGAGCTCACATTTCTCCACATTATACTGCATCTGCCATGCATTTGCCCACTAACCCAGCCTATCCAAGTTACCTTGCAGCCTCCTAGCATCCTCCTCAGAATTAACACTGCCCCCCATCTTCGTGTCATCCGCAAACTTGGAGATGTTGCATTCAATTCCCTCATCCAAATCATTAATATATATCGTAAATAGCTGGGGTCACAGAACTGAGCCTTGCGGTACCCCACTAGTCAGTATCAGTATCAGTATATCTTTATTGTCATTTCCTGAGTACTCACATACCCAGAGGAAACCAAAAAAACGTTGCTCAACCAGTGTCCATTCAGTGTGCAGTACAAATAACAACAAGTAAATAGAAATAAAAATACATATATCATGAACAAATTAAATTAAACACTCTACTCTCTACTAAACATCAACAGGTGTTCCGATCGACAGCTGCTGCAGTGTGTCCAGGTTGGTGGTTGGTGCGCGATACTTTGGCAGGGGGCTAAGTCCGTTTATCAGTCTTATAGCCTGCGGGAAGAAGCTGAGGAGCATCCTGCTGGTTTTGCAGCTAATGCTCCTGTACCTCTTCCCAGATGGCAGGATGGAGAATATGTGATGTGATGGGTGGTAGGGGGTCTTTGATGATGGAGATGGCTCTGTTGATACATCTCTTCCTGTATATGTCCAGCAGGAAAGGGAGTGGAGCACCAATAATCCTGCTGGCGGTCTTCTGCCTGCCATTGTGTAAAGGACCCGTTTACTATTACTCTTTGCTTCCTGCAGTGAAGGAATAGGTGACGTTTCGGGTCGAGACTGAAGGGTCTTGACCCGAAACGTCACCTGTACCTTGACTATTATTGTAGGTGGACAAAAATGCTGGAGAATCTCAGGGGGTGAGGCAGCATCTATGGAGCATAGATCCAGTGCGGAAACAGGCCATTTGGCCCACGGAGCCCGTGCATCTGTACATCTATCCGCGCGTTCACTGGAGAGGGTCGGGGGTCTCTTACTCTGATCGGCAGCACCAGACTCTGGTTCCACTGCGGGTTGGCATTTTTCTCGATGATCTTACTGCAGATCTGGAAAAAAGAGGAAGCACAGAGTTACCCCGTCTCACCCTGCAACAATAGACAATAGACAATAGGTGCACAAGTCGGCCATTCGGCCCTTTGAACCAGCACCGCCATTCAATGTGATCATGGCTGATCATCCCCAATCAGTACCCCGTTCCTCCCTTCTCCCCATATCCCCTGACTCCGCTATCTTTAACTCTCCGCTATCTTATCCAACTCTCTTGAAAGCATCCAGAGAATTAGCCTCCATCGCCCTCTGTGGCAGGGAATTCTGCAGACTCACAACTCTCTGGGTGAAAAAGTGTTTCCTCATCTCCGTTCTAAATGGCCTACCCCTTATTCTTAAACTGTGGCCCCTGTTTCTGGACTCCCCCAACATCGGCAACCTTGAATTTTTAGTCAGAGGGTAGTTAATCTGTGGAATTCATTGCCACAGAAATCAGTGGATATTTTTAAGGCAGAGATAGATAGATTCTTGACCAGAACGGGTGTCAGGGGTTATGGGGAGAAGGCAGGAGAATGTGGGAGAGATGATTGAATGGCGAAGTAGACTTGATGGGCCGAATGGCCTAATTCTATTCTTGAACTTGTGATCTTGTATTCTGAGGCCATGACCTTTGGGATTAGGAGGCAGAGATCAGCCCTGATTGAATAGGTTAGATTCGATGGGCCGAATGGAAGAGTACATTCGATGGGTTGAATGGCCTAATACTACTCCTATAATGTGTGAACTTGTGAATAGTGAAAGGCCTGGATAGAGTGGATGTGGAGAGGGTGTTTCCACTGGCGGAAGAATCTAGGACTAGAGCACACAGTCTCAGAATAAAAGGACGTACCTTTAGGAAGGAGATGAAATAGACAGATTCTTGATTATGGGTTTTGGGGAGAAGGCGGTTAGGGGTTAGGAGGGAGAGATAGATCAACCATCATTGAATGGCGGAGTGGATTTGATGGGCCGATTGGCCTAATTCTCCTCCTCTCAATTATGAACATTGCCAGGACAACGGGCCTTCATGGTCAGGTTAAGAAACTCGGCACTTACAGTCCGTTCACAAGTACATGTGATAGGGGAAGAATTAGGCCATTTGGCCCATCAAGTCCAAACAATATGCCTACCCTTAACCCTGACCCAATTTACGCAGCAGAGGGCATGAAAACATCGAGTTGGCTGAGGAGGCCACATATAGACCCCGACCTCGGGTGGACTATGAGGGGGAGAACTGGATATTTTTAGTGCCTTCCCTCACAGTGAATTCTGCTGTGGGGGGACGTTTCTTGTTGATTTCTATAGCGTACTGTTCTGTGTCTTTTTTCTTTTTCTTTTTTATTTTGTATGGATTTACTGACATTTCATCTGTTCAATTAGTTTAATCAATCTCTGTAAAGCACTTTGGTTCAAATTGATTTTGTTGAAAAGTGCTATATAAATAAACATTATTATTATTATTATTATTATTATTATTATTATTATTACAGGTGCCCTCCACTAAAGTGCGTTTTATGTCCGTGTAAATGTTCTCCGGTTTATTTGATGCAGGGGAGGTGGTCGGGGAAATCCCCGATGCGGGGTCGGATCACCCGGCGCAGGGGAGCTGACATCCCCCCAATGCAAGAGCCGTTCGCCCTGACACGGAGGGGCCAAGCGCCGCCGGCTACGGGAGTCAAGATCGTCCCGTCAACGGAGGGCTCGAGGCCCCCCCGACGCCGGGAGAGCAAAGGGAAGAGATTTTAACTTTTTTTTCGCCTTCCGTCACAGCGAGGAATGTGGAGGATTCACTGTGGTGGATGTTTATGTTAAAATGTGTTTTGTGTGTTCCGTTGCTTTTTATTTGTATGGTTGGCTTGGCAAATGAAATTCCTCGTATGTTGCAAAACATACTTGGCTAATAAAGTATTATTGTGATTGTGACCCATTTACTGGTGCCCTCCCCTAAATACACATTTAATGATGCCCTCCCCTAAATACACATTTAATGGTGCCCTCCCCTAAATACACATTTAATGGTGCCCTCCCGATAAATACACATTTAATGGTGCCCTCCCCTAAATACACATTTAATGGTGCCCTCCCCTAAATACACATTTAATGGTGCCCTCCCCTAAATACACATTTAATGGTGCCCTCCCATAAATACGCATTTAATGGTGCCCTCCCCTAAATACACATTTAACGGTGCCCTCCCCTAAATACACATTCAATGGTGCCCTCCCCTAAATACACATTTAATGGTGCCCTCCCATAAATACACATGTATTAATTATTAATGGACCATCATCAGTTTATTTGCACTTTATCTGGTTATTTATTCATGTGTGCATATATTTATATAATGGTATATGGACACACTGACCTGTTCTGTATTTATTTTATGGCTACAATATTCTGTGGTGCTGAAGCAAGGCAAGAATTTCATTGTGCTATCTGGGACACATGACAATAAATGTGTCATTTGAATGGTGAATCTTATTGGTGCCCTCCCCTAAATACCCATTTCACCGGTTGCTTCCCGACTGTTTCCAGATCATTGATCCCCTCAAAGCCACGGGTGCGGTCCCTCCCGATCTTCCAATCTACCTAGCCATTTTTGCACTTGCCATCTTCAGTGCACTTTCAGTACAGCTGCTGCACCATCTCCTGAACGGCTCCTGAATTTCCCCCCGATACCCCGTTTACTGGTGCTCTTCCCCAATTCCCCACTGGCCACTGGCAATAGACAATAGTAAGAGAGAAGAGAGTGGAGAGCGAGAAGGGGGGAGAGAGAGAGAGAGGGGGAGGGTGAGAGACAGGAGAGGCTGTTTGAGGGAGAGAGGGGGAGAGGGGGGAGAGGGTGAGGATCGGAGGGAGGGGGGAGAGTGATGAGAGAGAGAGAGAGAGAGAGAGAGGGAGGGATGGATGAGGATGAGGCTGAGAGTGGAGGGGAGAGGATGAGAATCAGCAGGAAGGGGAGGATGAGGGGGGGGGAAAGAGAGGGAGGGGAAGAGAGTGAGCGTGAGAGTGCGAGTGAGAGTGAGGGGGGGAGTGAGAGTGAGGGGGGAGAGGGTGAGAGTGAGAGTGAGAGTGAGGGGGGAGGAGGAGAGGGGAGGGGGAGGGGGAGGGGGAGGGGGAGGGGGAGGGGGGAGAGTGAGAGAGGAGTGAGGGGGAGAGAGAGTGAGAGAGGGAGAGTGAGGGAGAGGGGGGGAGGGGGGGAGAGAGAGGGAAGGAGAGAGAGAGGGAGAGTGAGAGTGAGAGTGAGGTGGGGAGAGGGAGGTGGAGGAGGGGAAGAAGAGAGTGAGAGTGGGGGGGGGGAGGGGTGAGAGTGAGAGTGAGAGGGAGGGGGGAGGGGGAGGGGGGGGGGGGGGGGAGGGGGAGGGGAAGAGAGGTGAGCGTGAGAGTGAGAGAGCCGCGCTGCCAATTCTCACGCCCTCAAGCAAACTCTCACACCCTCACGCTCATCAGAAATCTTTGACGCTCAGCGGTGAGAAATTTTGTGATGAAGGAAAATTAAAAAACTCGGATAAACTGCATGGTCCGCGGGTGTTGGAGAGCAGGGGCTGCGGGAGGGATGGGAGCAGAAAACTTCATACAAAAAACATTGGAATCATACTTTTGCAGTGCACTAAAACATGATTTTAATACATCAAATTTCAAGACCCTTCTTCCACACCCTCTCCCCACTCGGTTGCTCCACTCCCGCACTGGGTACCCCCAAGGCCAGTGCTCAGTGATCGCACAGCCTCCCCCCTTTCAAAAATGCTCCAATCCAATTTAAAGCATATATATTGCATTCAAGTAAGTTATAAGACTCGCTACAGTATGCACCATATTGCACAATTTCAAGCTGAAAAATGCAAA
>NW_026576087.1:0-222080 GCF_028641065.1 Leucoraja erinaceus | reverse complement strand
GGCTTGGGGCGGCTGGCGTTGCGCGTTTCGATTGTGCCGGGGTTTTATCGTCTGGCATAGGGGTTTAGCGGCTGGCGTTGGGAGTTAGCGGCTGGCGTTGGGGCTTGGCGGCTGGCGTTGGGGCTTGGCGGCTGGCGTTGGGGCTTTGCGGCTGGCGTGGGGGGTTGGCGGCTGGCGTTGGGGCTTGGCGGCTGGCGTTGGGGCTTGGCGGTTGGGGTTGAGCGGGCTGTCGTTGGGGTTTGTGCGGCTGGCGTTGGGAGTTAGCGGCTGTCGTTGGGGTTGGGGTTGAGCGGCTGGCGTTGGGCTAGAGCGGCTGGCGTTGGGCTTGAGCGGCTGGCGTTGGGCTTGAGCGGCTGGAGTTGGGGTTTTGATTCTGGCGTTGGGGTTTTGATTCTGCCGTTGGGGGTTTATCGTCTGGCATTGGGAGCTAGCGGCTGGCGTTGGGGGTTCGCGGCTGGCGTTGGGGCTTCGCTGCTGGCGTTGGGGTTGAGCGGCTGGCGTTGGGGTTGAGCGGCTGGCGTTGGGCTTGGGCGGCTGGCGTTGGGCTTGGGCGGCTGGCGTTGCGGTTTCGATTGTGCCGGGGTTTTATCGTCTGGCATAGGGTTTAGCGGCTGGCGTTGGGAGTTAGCGGCTGGCGTTGGGGCTTGGCGGCTGGCGTTGTGGCTTGGCGGCTGGCGTTGGGGCTTGGCGGCTGGCGTTGGGGCTTTGCGGCTGCTGTTGGGGCTTCGCGTTTGGCGGTGCTTGGCGGCTAGCGTTGGGGCTTGAGCGGCTGGCGTTGGGGGTGCGGCTGGCGTTGTGGGTTGAGCGGCTGGCGTTGGGGTTGAGCGGCTGGCGTTGGGCCTTCGCGGGTTGGCGTGCTTGGCGGCTAGCGTTGGGGCTTGAGCGGCGCGTTGGGGTGCGGCTGGCGTTGGGGTTGAGCGGCTGGCGTTGGGCTTGAGCGGCTGGCGTTGGGGCTTGAGCGGCTGGCGTTGGGGTTGAGCGGCTGCCGTTGGGGTTGAGCGGCTGCCGTTGGGGTTGAGCGGCTGGCGTTGGGGTTGAGCGGCTGGCGTTGGGGGGTAGCGGCTGGCGTTGGGGCTTAGCGGCTGGCGTTGGGGTTGAGCGGCTGCCGTTGGGGGTTGAGCGGCTGCCGTTGGGGTTGAGCGGCTGCCGTTGGGGTTGAACGGCTGGCGTTGGGGCTTGAGCGGCTGGCGTGGGGAGTTAGTGGCTGGCGTTGGGGCTTGGCGGCTGGCGTTGGGGCTTGGCGGCTGGCGTTGGGGCTTTGGCGGCTGGCGTTGGGGCTTGGCGGCTGGCGTTGGGGCTTGGCGGCTGGCGTTGGGGCTTGGCGGCTGGCGTTGGGGATTGGCGGCTGGCGTTGGGGCTTGGCGGCTGGCGTTGGGGCTTGGCGGTTGGGGTTGAGCGGCTGTCGTTGGGGGCTTCGCGGCTGGCGTTTGGGGCCTTCGCGGTTGGCGGTGCTTGGCGGCTAGCGTTGGGGCTTGAGCGGCGCGTTGGGGTGCGGCTGGCGTTGGGGTTGAGCGGCTGGCGTTGGGCTTGAGCGGCTGGCGTTTGGGGTTGAGCGGCTGCCGTTGGGGTTTGAGCGGCTGCCGTTGGGGGTTGAGTGGCTGGCGTTGGGCTTGAGCGGCTGGCGTTGGGAGTTAGTGGCTGGCGTTGGGGCTTGGCGGCTGGCGTTGGGGCTTGGCGGCTGGCGTTGGGGCTTGGCGGCTGGCGTTGGGGTTTGGCGGCTGGCGTTGGGGCTTGGCGGCGGCTGGCGTTGGGGCTTGGCGGTTGGGGTTGAGCGGCTGTCGTTGGGGTTGTGCGGCTGGCGTTGCGTTGGCGGCTGCGTTGGGGTTGTCGGGCGTTGCGTTGGGGTTGAGCGGCTTGCGTTGGGGTTGAGCGGCTGGCGTTGGGCTTGAGCGGCAGGTGTTGGGAGTTAGCGGCTGGAGTTGGGGTTGTGCGGCTGGCGTTGGGCTTGAGCGGCTGGCGTTGGGCTTGAGCGGCTGGCGTTCGGCTTGAGCGGCTGGCGTTGGGGTTTTGATTCTGCCGTTGGGGGTTTGATGCTGCCGTTAGGGTTTTATCGTCTGGCGTTGGGAGCTAGCGGCTGGCGTTGGGGCTTCGCGGCTGGCGTTGGGCCTTCGCGGTTGGCGGTGCTTGGCGGCTAGCGTTGGGGCTTGAGCGGCGCGCGTTGGGGTGCGGCTGGCGTTGGGCTTGAGCGGCTGGCGTTGGGGTTGAGCGGCTGGCGTTTGGGTTGAGCGGCTGGCGTTGGGGTTGAGCGGCTGGCGTTGGGTTTGGGCGGCTGGCGTTGGGGTTTTGCTGCTGGCGTTGGGGTTTTGATTCTGCCGTTGGGGTTTTATCGTCTGGCATTGGGGGTTAGCGGCTGGCGTTGGGGGTTAGCGGCTGGCGTTGGGGGTTCGCGGCTGGCGTTGGGAGTTAGCGGCTGGCGTTGGGAGTTAGCGGCTGGCGTTGGGGGTTCGCAGCTGGCGTTGGGGCTGCGCGGCTGGCGTTGGGGCTTAGGAGCTGGCGTTGGGGCTTTGCGGCTGCGTCTGGGGTTGGGGCTTCGCGTCTGGCGTTGGGGCTTGGCGTCTGGCGTTGGGGTTTCGCGGCTGGCGTTGGGGTTGAGCGGCTGGCGTTGGGGTTGAGCGGCTGGCGTTGGGGTTGAGGGGCTGGCGTTGGGCTTGAGCGGCTGGCGTTGGGCTTGAGCGGCTGTCGTTGGGGTTTTGCTTCTGCCGTTGGGGTTGAGCGGCTGCCGTTGGGGTTGAGCGGCTGGCGTTGGGGTTTAGCGGCTGGCGTTGGGCTTGAGCGGCTGGCGTTGGGGTACAGCGGCTGGCGTTGGGCTTGAGTGGCTGGCGTTGGGGTTGAGCGGCTGGCGTTGGGCTAGTGCGGCTGGCGTTGGGCTTGAGCGGCTGGCGTTCGGCTTGAGCGGCTGGCGTTGGGCTTGACCGGCTGGCGTTGGGGGGTTGAGCGGCTGGCGTTGGGGGTTGTGCGGCGGGCGTTGGGCTTGAGCGGCTGGCGTTGGGCTTGAGGCGGCTGGCGTTGGGCTTGAGCGGCTGGCGTTGGGCTTGTGCGGCAGGCGTTGGGGCTTGGCGGCTGGCGTTGGGGCTTGGCGGCTGGCGTTGGCTGGCGTTGGGGCATCGCGGCTGGCGTTGGGCCTTCGCGGTTGGCGGTGCTTGGCGGATAGCGTTGGGGCTTGAGCGGCGCGTTGGGGTGCGGCTGGCGTTGGGGTTGAGCGGCTGGCGTTGGGCTTGAGCGGCTGGCGTTGGGCTTGAGCGGCTGTCGTTGGGGTTTTGATTCTGCCGTTGGGGTTGAGCGGCTGCCGTTGGGGTTGAGTGGCTGGCGTTGGGCTTGAGCGGCTGGCGTTGGGAGTTAGTGGCTGGCGTTGGGGCTTGGCGGCTGGCGTTGCGGCTTGGCGGCTGGCGTTGGGGCTTGGCGGCTGGCGTTGGGGCTTGGCGGCTGGCGTTGGGGCTTGGCGGCTGGCGTTGGGGATTGGCGGCTGGCGTTGGGGCTTGGCGGCTGGCGTTGGGGCTTGGCGGTTGGGGTTGTGCGGCTGGCGTTGGGCTTGAGCGGCTGGCGTTGGGAGTTAGCGGCTGTCGTTGGGGTTGTGCGGCTTGCGTTGGGGTTGAGCGGCTGGCGTTGGGCTTGAGCGGCAGGTGTTGGGAGTTAGCGGCTGGAGTTGGGGTTGTGCGGCTGGCGTTGGGCTTGAGCGGCTGGCGTTGGGCTTGAGCGGCTGGCGATGGGCTTGAGCGGCTGGCGTTGGGCTTGAGCGGCTGGCGTTGGCCTTGAGCGGCTGGCGTTGGGCTTGAGCGGCTGGCGTTGGGGTTGAGCGGCTGGCGTTGGGGTTGAGCGGCTGGCGTTGGGCTGGAGCGGTTGGCGTTGGGGTTGGCCGGCAGGCGTTGGGATTGAGCGGCTGGCGTTGGGGTTTCGATTCTGCCGTTGGGGTTTTATCGTCTGGCATAGGGGTTTAGCGGCTGGCGTTGGGAGTTAGCGGCTGGCGTTGGGGCTTGGCGGCTGGCGTTGTGGCTTGGCGGCTGGCGTTGGGGCTTGGCGGCTGGCGTTGGGGCTTTGCGGCTGCTGTTGGGGCTTCGCGGTTGGCGGTGCTTGGCGGCTAGCGTTGGGGCTTGAGCGGCTGGCGTTGGGGTGTGCGGCTGGCGTTGGGGTTGAGCGGCTGGCGTTTGGGGTTGAGCGGCTGGCGTTGGGTTTGAGCGGCTGGCGTTGGGGTTGAGCGGCTGCCGTTGGGGTTGAGCGGCTGCCGTTGGGGTTGAGCGGCTGCCGTTGGGGTTGAGCGGCTGGCGTTGGGCTTGAGCGGCTGGCGTTGGGAGTTAGTGGCTGGCGTTCGGGCTTGGCGGCTGGCGTTGGGGCTTGGCGGCTGGCGTTGGGGCTTGGCGGCTGGCGTTGGGGCTTGGCGGCTGGCGTTGGGGCTTGGCGGCTGGCGTTGGGGCTTGGCGGCTGGCGTTGGGGCTTGGCGGCTGGCGTTGGGGCTTGGCGGCTGGCGTTGGGGCTTGGCGGGCTGGCGTTGGGGCTTGGCGGCTGGCGTTGGGGCTTGGCGGCTGGCGTTGGGATTGGCGGCTGGCGTTGGGGCTTGGCGGCTGGCGTTGGGGCTTGGCGGCTGGCGTTGGGGCTTGGCGGTTGGTGTTGAGCGGCTGTCGTTGGGGTTGTGCGGCTGGCGTTGGGGTTGTGCGGCTGGCGTTGGGCTTGGCGGCTGGCGTTTGGGGCTTGGCGGCTGGCGTTGGGGCTTGGCGGCTGGCGTTGGGGCTTGGCGGCTGGCGTTGGGGCTTGGCGGCTGGCGTTGGGGCTTGGCGGCTGGCGTTGGGGTTCAGCGGCTGGCGTTGAGGTTTAACGGCTGGCGTTGGAGTTTAGCGGCTGGCGTTGGGGTTTAGCGGATGGCGTTGGGGTTGAGCGGCTGGCGTTGGGCTTGAGAGGCTGGCGTTGGGCTTGAGAGGCTGGCGTTGGGCTTGAGCGGCTGGCGTTGGGCTTGAGCGGCTGGCGTTGGGCTTGAGCGGCTGGCGTTGGGGTTGAGCGGCTGGCGTTGGGGTTGAGCGGCTGGCGTTGGGGTTGTGCGGCTGGCGTTGGGGTTGTGCGGCTGGCGTTGGGGTTGTGCGGCTGGCGTTGGGCTTGAGCGGCTGGCGTTGGGCTTGAGCGGCTGGCGTTGGGCTTGTGCGGCAGGCGTTGGGCTTCGCGGCTGGCGTTGGGGCTTGGCGGCTGGCGTTGGGGCTTGGCGGCTGGCGTTGGGCTTGAGCGGCTGGCGTTGGGGCTTGGCGGCTGGCGTTGGGGCTTCGCGGCTGGCGGCTGGCGTTGGGGCTGCTTGAGCGGCTGGCGTTGGGGTTGAGCGGCTGGCGTTGGGGTTGAGCGGCTGGCGTTGGGGTTGAGCGGCTGGCGTTGGGGTTGAGCGGCTGGCGTTGGGGTTGTGGTTCTGGCGTTGAGCGGCTGGCGGGGCTTGAGCGGCTGGCGTTGGGGTTTAGCGGCTGGCGTTGGGGCTTGGCGGCTGGCGTTGGGGCTTAGCTGCTGGCGTTGGGTTTGAGCGGCTGGCGTTGAGGTTGAGCGGCTGGCGTTGGGCTTGAGCGGCTGGCGTTGGGGTTGAGCGGCTGGCGTTGGGGTTGAGCAGCTGGCGTTGGGGTTGAGCGGCTGCCGTTGGGGTTGAGCGGCTGGCGTTGGGCTTGAGCGGCTGGCGTTGGGGCTTCGCGGCTGGCGTTGGGACTTGGCGGCTGGCGTTGGGACTTGGCGGCTGGCGTTGGGACGGCGGCTGGCATTGGGACTTGGCGGCTGGCGTTGGGGTTGAGTGGCTGGCGTTGGGGTTGAGCGGCTGGCGTTGGGGTTGAGCGGCTGGCGTTGGGCTTGAGCGGCTGGCGTTGGGCTTGAGCGGCTGGCGTTGGGCTTGAGCGGCTGGCGTTGGGCTTGAGCGGCTGGCGTTGGGCTTGTGCGGCAGGCGTTGGGCTTGAGCGGCTGGTGTTGGGGCTTGGCGGGTGGCGTTGGGGCTTCGCGGCTGGCGTTGGGCCTTCGCGGCTGGCGGTGCTTGGCGGCTAGCGTTGGGGCTTGAGCGGCTGGCGTTGGGGTGCGGCTGGCGTTGGGGTTGAGCGGCTGACGTTGGGCTTGAGCGGCAGGCGTTGGGAGTTAGCGGTTGGGGTTGTGCGGCTGGCGTTGGAGTTGTGCGGCTGGCGTTGGGCTTGAGCATCCAGAGAACCTGCCTCCACCGCCCTCTGGCAGAGAATTCCACAGACTCACCACTCTCTGTGAGAAAAAGTGTTTCGTCGTCTCCGTTCTAAATGCCTTACTCCTTATTCTTAAACTGTGGCCCCTGGTTCTGGACTCCCCCAACATCGGGAACACGTTTCCTGCCTCTAGCGTATCCAAGCCCTTAACTATCTTATATGTTTCATTGAGATGCCCTCTCATCTTTCTTAACTCCAGAGTGTACAAGCCCAGCTGCTCCATTCTCTCAGCATATGACAGTCCCTTCATCCCGGAAATTAACCTTGTTAACTTACGATGCACTCCCTCAATAGCAAGAATGTCCTTCCTCAAATTAGGGGACCAAAACTGCACACAATATTCCAGGTGTGGTTTCACTAGGGCTCTGTACAACTGCAGATGGACCTCTTTGTTCCTATATTTGATTCCTCTTGCTATAAAGGCCAACATGCCATTCACTTTCTTCGCTGCCTGCTGTACCTGCTTACTTTCATAGACTGATGTACAAGGACCCCCAGATCCCATTGCACTTCCTTTTCTCAATTTCCCTTTCCCCATTTCGATAGTAATCTGCCTTCCTGTTTTTGCTACCAAAGTGGATAACCTCAAATTTTTCCGCATTAAACTTCATCTGCCATGCATCTGCCCACTCCCCCAACCTGTCCAAGTCGCCCTGCATTCTCATAGCATCCTCCTCACAGTTCACACTGCCACCCAGTGTGTGTTCACACTGCCATACCACTTTGTGTCATCTGCAAATTTGTTAATGTTACTTTGAATCCCTCCATCCAAATCATTGATGTATATTGTAAATAGCTGCGGTCCCAGCACCGAGCCTTGCGGTACCCCACTAGTCACTGCCTGTCATTCTGAAAGGGACCCGTTAATCCCTGCTCTTTGTTTCCTGTCTGCCAAGCACTTCTCTATCCATGTCAGCACTCTACCCCCAATACCATGTGCCCTACTTTTGCCCACTAATCTCCTATGTGTGACCTTATCAAATGCTTTCTGAAAGTCTGGGTACACTACATCCACTGGCTCTCCCTTGTCCATTTTCCTAGTTACATCCTCAAAAAATTCCAGAAGATTAGTCAAGCATGATTTCCCCTTCGTAAATCCATGCTGACTCCGACCCATCCTGTTACTGCCAATCAAGTGTTCGTCTATCTCATCTTTTATAATTGACTCCAGCATCTTCCCCACCACCGATGTCAGGCTAACTGGTCGGGTCGAGAAGGAAAGAAGTAGGCGAAGACAGTAGGACTTGTGGGAGAACTGGGAAGGAGGGAGAAAGCAAGGGCTATCTAAAATTAGAGAAGTCAATGTTCATGCCGTTGGGGTGCAAACTACCCTAGCGAAATATGAGGTGCTCCTCCAATTTGCGCACATACTTTCAGGTACCATCATTGCTTGGTTTGGAAACAAATCTGTCCAAGATCACAACACATTGCAGAGTTGTAAATGCAGCCAGTCCATCACACTGACGAGATTTCCCACCATTAACTCAACCTATCCTTCACTCTCCATCGGGAAGGCAGACAATGTTATCAAAGACCTTTTCCATCCTAGTTATTCCTTCATCTCCCTGTTCTCGTCAGGCAGGAGATACAGAAGAAAGTGTGCACCGCCAGACTCGGGAATAGCTTCTTTTCCTCTGCTATCAGGCTGTGCTACTGTCCAATTCACCTCTACCCCATTGCGGGCATTGGTCTTTGTCTCTGGAACTGATGCACTACAATGCTGAGAACTATATTCTGCACTCTGTATCTTCCCCTTTGCTATATCTGTTGTATTTAAGTTTGACTTGATTGTATTTATGTCTAGTATTATCTAATCTGATTGGATAACATGCAGAGCTGAGCTTTTCACTGCACCTTGCTGCACGTGACAATAATAAGCCTAAACAAATTTTGTTTCTGAACAGTAATCTCCCTCAAGGGAATACCCTGGTCACTTGGGCACAGAGCTCTCCAGATCAGTCTACTGATACCATTGCCAAACAAGAAGAGGAAGAATGGACGTGTCAGCTTTGTACGCTAATCAATGCACCAGCAGCCAAGTCATGTGATGCCTGTTTAACACAGAGGCCTGCCAGTAAGTGCGTTTATAATGGGCCCTATTTTAGTCATACCTACTTATTACTTGTATATAGTTGTCTAAAACTGGTCTATAACTGTTTTTGTCTATAACTGGAGGGCGCCGGGGAGATGGCCAGCCCCGCCAGCAGTCTGTTCGTTTTTTCATCTTTTTATTATTTTTAGAGCCTGTTAAAATTTGTTTTTATGTTCTTCGGTTTGTTTTTAGGGGGGGGGGATCGGGGAAACTTTTTTTCAAGTTCTTACCTTCCCGGAGATGTGATCAATTCTCGGATCACATTCTCCGGGCTCTGCGGCCGACCTGGGACTGTCGTGAGCCCTGGGAGCCGCCTCGGACTGTCGTGAGCCCCTCCGCGTTGAGCAGTCTTAACATTGGAGCAGATCCCTTGCCTGGGATCGCTCCCACTGTGACCACCGTGGACTACCATCAAGGGCTCGCAGTCTCGGGAGAGACTAGTTGGGAGCCGCAGAAGGTTCGACCAGCGCAGGAGAGCTGACAACCCCCCGATGCGGGAGCGTATCGCCTCAACGGAGGGCCCGAACGCCGCCGGATATGGGAGTCAAGACCATCCCGTCAATAGAGGGCTCGAGGCCCACGACCGAGGAAGAACACAAGGGAAGGACTTTAAATTTATTTTGCCTTCCATCGTAGTGAGGAATGTGTAGGAGTCACTGTGATGGATGTTCATGTTAATGTGTGTTTTTGAGTCTGTTGCTTTTAATTGTATGACTGACCTGGCCAGTGAAATGCCTGGAATGTTGCAAAATTCTGATTCTGACATTTCATTTAATGTCTTCACGTCCCATGGCTTTTTCAAGAGGTGTATTACTGTTACAAATGCAACGTTCAACATTGTGAGAAATTTCATGCAAACTTTCAATTATAGCTTTCATATGGGCTTTTATGTTGCACTATTTATATAGGGAGTGAATTGTCAGTGACAATTTCATTCTTGCACTCGTTACATGGTTGTTTATAGATATGACAGTTTTTAACTTTTGTCTCTGCAAATTGTTCAGAAAATACATATTTTTTCACTTGCAAATGATTTCTACCATAAATGTTTTATTGTACAGTTTGGGCCTCACAGTGTCACTGCCTCACAGCACCAGAGATCCGGGCTCAATCCTGACCTCGGGTGCTGTCTATGTGCATGGTCTCCCTGTGACCGCATGGGTTTTCTCCGGGCTCTGTGGTTTCCTGCGACAGCCCAAAGACGTGCAGGTTTGCAAGTTAATCTCCCCTCTTTAAATTGACCCTAGTGTGTAGGGAGTGGATGAGAAAGTGGGATAACAGAACTAGTGTGAACGGGTGATCGATGGTCGGCTTGAGGCTGAAGAGCCTGTTTCCATGCTGTATCACTAAGCTGAGCAAAGCAGAAAGTTTAGTGAGCTTAGGTATACAATGAATTTTGTTCAATGGCTTAGTAGGTAAATCAGTTAAAACCATTTCACTTCCACAAGTTCTACTTCCACTTCCATAAGAAAATTTAAGTTTCAGATCAAGTAGGACTCTCTTAATATTCCTACGGTTAAACTTGAATATCTCGTCTAACATCAATATCTCTCTTTTTAGTGATTCTGCAAATGATTTATGATGAGTCATATTAACTGTTTTTATTTTTAGAGACAGCATCACCTCAGAAGTTTGGTTTTGATACGAATTTCATAAAGTACCAATGTAACAACTTTGGTAAACCCCTCGTGGAATTGAGGCTCAATCGCAGAGCAGCGTTTGGTGTGACGACACTGGTCCTGACGTCACTAAGGAGCTCCCAGAAGAGTCCTGCGTCCTGTTCCTCTGCAGGAAATGAAGTGAAAGGGAACACGTTATCACCAGATGGGAATCCTTCATTTCTCGCCGTGGTTGAGAATTGCTCTGCAAATACGTTGAATTCAAACCATCAGATAAAAAGTAGTTGTAATAAATTTGCCAATCAGGCGACTGGCAATTCAACGTCATCTAGTTATACCGACCGTTCATTTTGTCAGCCTCCCAAAAGATTGAAGAAGGACCATCATTTCAACACAAATTCTGCAGTTTCTGACTTCAGTTATGCCGATAAATCTAACTGTTTAAAGTTAAACCTCAGGTACGTGAAAACCTCTTGGCAGTATCTGTATTTAAGTTAACTGCTTCGAAAACATGTAACAACACTGAATATATTATGAATTTTCTCTAGGGAAATTCTGCCCATCCTTTCATAACTGCTCCTTGCTCGTTCCAGGTAATATCGTGCCTGGTGCATCATTGCATTCTCCATTTCACACTGGTAGTTTTGTGGAATTTTAATTAATTGACTATGCTTAATCAGCGAACTGCTTAGTTGATCTTTGTGTACCTCTCCATAACTTAAATCAATAGCACGCACATTTTTTTTCTATAATGATAAAATTTGCACAATTTAGATGAGTGAGGGGGGACCTCGTTGAAATTGACCGAATAGTGACAGGCTTGGATAGAGTGGATGTGGAGAGGATGTTTCCATTAGTGGGAGAGTCTAGGACTAGAGGTCATAGAGTGATACAAGGTGGAGTCCAGAACCAGGAGTCACAGTGTAAGAATATGGGGTAAGCCATCTAGGACTGAGATGATGAAAAACATTTTCACCCAGAGAGTTGTCAATCTGTGGAATTCTCTGCCACAGAAGGCAGTGGAGGCCAATTCACTGGATGTTTTCAAGAGAGATTTGGACTTATCTCTTAGGGCTAACGGAATCAAGGGATATGGGGAGAAAGCAAGAACGGGGTACTGATTGTGACTGGTCCGTTGCAATGCAGAGAACTATATTCTGAACTCTTTCTCCTTTGCTCTACCTATTATACATGAAAGGCTAGATTGTATATATGTACAGTGTTAGCTGATTAGATGGATTTTCAGAAGCTTTTCAGTACCTCAGTACATGTGCTGATAATAATCCTAAACTCGAGGTTGCGCACGATAGATTGGATAACTTTACTAAATGGATACCATTGGATAATATTTAAAGAATGTAATTGGCACAAAAATAAGTAGCGAGAAAGGACTCAATCATGGAGTGAAATGGAAATTAAATCTACTAATAGATGCATTGAGGAAACGTAGAATTGACAGAAAGAAAGCAGGTCCGTGGATTGGGAACTGTTTATAATTAGGCCACAGGTTGGTGATATTTCTTACCTTCAGTTCTGAAGTCAGCGGGCATTGTGAATGTACAAGGCCAGAGATTCTTAATTCTGTGGTTTTGATTAACAAGTGAATTGATGTACAAAATATGATTGTGTTTCCAGGGGCTCTGATAATGTGAATGAGGGTAAAGGCCCGGCTGCAAGCCCTGAAACTCCACACTGCAAAAAACACAGTCGTCCCTGTGAACTGAGAGTAGTCAGAAAAGAGGGTGACAATAAAGGGAGGCAATTCTACACTTGCTCCCTGCCACGGGATTATCAGTGCGACTATTTTCAGGTGAGTGTATTAGTCTACTCTCAAGGAATCCAAATGACCTGACACCATGGAAGTGATGCAGCAGTTCAGTAACTTGAGTGCCGTAAAAATACTGCTTATGCAACAGTTGGTGTTAAATGTGCTGTCACTATTCACATCAGCATCCTTGTGCTTTTGTAATGTGTGCCGAGTCAAAACCCCTCGCATATCTTGTTGTTTCCAACTGCTAGTCTTGCCTTTGTCTAGAACACAAAGTGCTGTAGTTACTCAGCGGTCCAGGCAGCATCTATGAAGAACATGGATAGGTGATGTTCTAGCTAAGGTTCTTTTCAAAATGTCATCTATCCATGTCTTCCAGAGATACTGCCTTATGTTCAATGCAGGATTCTGGCATCTGCAGTTCCTGAGTGTACATTTTATTTCACAGTGATTAATTAGATGGAGGCCAAAATGCTTTCCACAGTGACAATCAGAAAAATGGATATGTTCTTTGCATAGCAGAATCTTGTTTATTTTTAAACATATTCATTTTCAGGATCTGTATGTTGGCTATAAACCCATGATTTAGTGCCTGTACCTGAAATTCCTTGACAAGGTGCTGATGTGGATAGTCTTCTTGCAATGTTGCAGTTGTTATGGTGAAAGTACTCCCGTAGTGTTGGGAATGATGTTCCAGGATGTAGACTCAACAACAATATATTTGGTCCAGCAATATATTTCCAACTTCAGGATGGTTCATAAGTGATAAGAGCAGAATTAGGCCATTCGGCCCATCAATGAGGGGGGGACCTCGTTGAAACTTACCTGATACTGAAAGGTTTGAATAGAGTGGATATGGAGATGATGTTTCCATTAGTGGGAGAGTCTAGGACCAGAGGTCATAGAGTGACACAGTGTGGTCCAGAACCAGGGGTCACAGTTTAGGAATAAGGGGTTAGCCATTTAAGACTGAGATGAGGAAAAACCTTTTCACCCAGAGTTGTGAATCTCTGCCACAGAAGGCATTGAAGGCCAATTCATTAGATGTTTTCAAGAGTGAGATATAGCTCTTTGGGCTAACTAAATCAAGGAATATGGGGAGAAAGCAAGAACGGGGTACTGATTTTGGATGATCAGCCATGATCATATTGAATGGCGGTGCTGGCTTGAAGGGCCGAATGGACGACAATGTGACTTGGAGATAATCTGCTGGTGGTGTTCCTATTAAATCTTTTCCCCTTCACCTTGAACCTATGTCCTCTTGTCCTCGATTCCCCTACTCTGGGCAATAGGCAACTGTATAGTGTCATCGGCAAACAACATGTCTCTGATGAGAGCTTCACGTACTTTTGGCTTTATCTGTGGCGGGTGAGGTTGAAGAGCCTGCCATCTGATCTAGTACGCAGGTAGATCCCCTCTGTTGCAGTGCCGAAGGCATGTTTCAGGGGCAGAGCAAAGAAAATCCCAAAGAGAGTGGGAGCGAGGACGCAGCCTTGTTTGACACCACCGCGGATGTCGAAGGGCTCGGAGAAACTGCCACTGAGCTGCACTGTCCACTTCGTGTTGATGTGTGTAAATAAGCAGACTGTACAATTTGGAGTTCAAGATCATCTTTAATCATAGTATAGCGGAACAGCAGGTTGTTAGTTGTTAGTTCATCTTTACTGCTTCCAAGACTGACCAGTATAGGAAATGGGTATTAGTATGAATCTGCAGTAAGGTGGGGTTAGTGATGCTATTTCTACTATGATTGGTTCACATGCAATAACCAATCTACAATGTGGAAGGATTCTATCACTCTCTGTAGTTTTGGTGGGCAGCCGATCTTTGGCAGAGCCTTAAGTAGGCCATCTCTGCTGACGAGGTCGAACGCCTTGGTGAGGTCAATGAAAGCACCATACAGGGGCATCCGCTGTTCTCTGCACTTCTCCTGGAGCTGGCGAAGGGAGAAGACCATGTCTACTGTTGACCTTCCAGCTCGGAAACCACACTGTGACTCTGGGTAGACTCGTTCTGCCAGCTTCTGCAGGCGGATCAAGATGACCCGAGCAAAGACCTTGCCGACGATGTTGAGGAGGGAGATGCCTCTGTAGTTGTAGTCGCTTCTCTCGCCTGTGTTACATAGAAACATAGAAAGTAGGTGCAGGAGGAGGCCATTCGGCCCTTCGAGCCAGCACCGCCATTCATTGTGATCATGGCTGATCGTCCCCGATCAATAACCCGTGCCTGCCTTCTCCCCACATCCCTTGACTCCACAAGCCCCTAGAGTATCTAACTCTCTCTTAAATCCATCCAGTGATTTGGCCTCCACTGCCTTCTGTGGCAGGGAATTCCATAAATTCACAACTCGCTGGGTGAAAACTTTTTTTCTCACCTCGGTCTCCCCTTTATTCTAAGACTGTGGCCCCTGGTTCTGGACTTGCCCAACATTGGGAACATTTTTCCTGCATCTAGTTTGTCCAGTCCTTTTATAATTGTATATGTTTCTATAAGATGCCCCCTCATCCTTCTAAACTCCAGTGAATACAATCCTAGTTTTTTCAATCTTTCCTCATATGACAGTCCCGCCATCCCAGGGATCAATCTCGTGAACCTACGCTGCACTGCCTCAATCACAAGGATGTCCTTCCTCAAATTAGGAGACCAAAACAGTACACAATACTCCAGATGTGGTCTCACCAGAGCCCTATACAACTGCAGAAGAACCTCTTTACTCCTATTCTGAAATCCTCTTGTTATGAAGGCCAACATTCCATTAGCTTTCTTCACTGCCTGCTGTACCTGCATGCCAACTTTCAGTGACCGGTGTACAAGGACACCCAGGTCTCCCTGTACCTCCCCCTTACCTAACCTAACCCCATTGAGATAATAATCTGCCCCCTTGTTTTTGCCGCCAAAGTGGATAACCTCACATTTATCTATATTATACTGCATCTGCCACGCATCTGCCCACTCACTCAACCTGTCCAGATCACCCTGCAACCTCCTAACATCCTCTTCACAGTTCACACTGCCACCCAGCTTTGTGTCATCCGCAAACTTGCTAGTGTTGCTCCTAATTCCCTTCTTGTAAAGGCTAATGATTATGGCACAACTCCTTCTTGCCAGCATAGGACTTCATACAAAGGAAGCAGTAAGGTAGTCTTGCAATGCTTGATCAGGTCAGGTGAAATCCCGTCGCTGCCTGAGACCAGGCTGTCAATGGCCTTGCTGAGCTCTTCTACAGTCGGCTCTGCGTCTAACTCATCCAAGGTCGGCAAGCATTCAATGGCATCAAGGGCTGAGGGGGACACAGTGTTCTCTCTCGAGTAGGGGTCGGAGTAGTGTTCCACCCATCTCTCGAATCTGCTTGCATTCGTCTGTGATTACTTCCCCAGTGGAGGATTTGAGGGTGGCTGTCTTGCTCTGGACTGGTCCTAATGCCTTCTTAATGCCTTCGTACATTCCCCTGATGTACCTTGGTATGGCGGCCATGTGGATGTCCTCACTAAGCTGTGTCCAGTAGTCATTGGCACAACGCCTGGCAGTCTGCTGGCCCTTGCTCCTGGCAGCCCTGAGAATCTGCAGGTTCTCCTCGTTAGCTGACCGCTTGTACTCGGCTACATCGGCGCGCTTGGCTTCGATGATAGGAGTCATCTCGGTCGACTAGTCCTCAAACTGGACGTGCGTCTTCGAGTTCTTCCCAAAGCTAGCCACGGCTGTGCGTGCATGGTGTCCCGCAGAATTTCCCACTTCTCTGGTGCAGAGTCTCCAGGACACGAGGTGCCAAGTTCTCTCTCAAAAGCCTCTGCAGACTGTTACACGAGATCTGGACGGGGCATCTTGCTGACATCGATGCAAGGGTTCCCCTGCTTCTTGGTACGGTAAAACCTATTTGGCTGCAGCCTGATCTTGTAACACACCAAGGAGTGGCATGCGTCGCAGTCCGCACTGTGGTAGGAACGTGTGTGGAGAACATTCTGGTGCAGGCTCGAAGGGCCGAATGGCCTACTCCTGCACCTATTTTCTATGTTTCTATTCTTGATGGCAGCACGTCTGACTAGGATCAGATCCAGTTGATGTCAATGCAGGAAACCTTGTCCTGGGGCTTTTTCTGGAAGTACGAGTTGGCGATGCACGGGTAATGATAAGTGCACAGCCCAAGCAGTCGCTGTCCGTTATCATTCATTTTGCCCACACCAAATTGCCCAGGGCAGGAAGACCACGATCCGTGGTCTGCGCCCACTCTGGCATTAAAGTCGTCCAGGAGAACAAGTTCCTCCTTGCTGGGGATGCTGCTGATGATGGATGCGAGGTTCTCGTAGAACTCGTCCTTTGTGTCTAATATGGAGGACAGTGTCGGGGCATACACACTGGCAAGAGTGACTGGTCGAGATGTGATGGTATTTCAGTCTTGGTCTCAGAGGCCGACGTCAGGAAATCCTTCAGAGGGGTGAACCATCAAAAAGCACCTGGACCTGATGGTATACCTGGTCGTGTTCTAAAATAATGTGCCGACCAACTGGCTGGAGTTTTTACAGACATTTTCAACCTCTCACTTCTGAGGTCCGAGGTTCCCACCTGCTTCAAAAGGGCATCAATTATACCAGTGCCCAATATGAGTAAGGTGACGTGCCTCAATGACTATCGACCAGTGGCACTAACGGCTGTGGTGATGAAGTGCTTTGAGAGGTTGATCATGGCGCAAATTAACTCCTACCTCGACAAAACCCTGGACCCATTGCAGTTCGCTTACCGCCACAACAAATCAACGGTGGATGCGATCTCGCTGGCCCTCCACTCCGCTCTGGACCAGTTGGACAACAAAAACTTATATGTCAGGCTGTTATTCATTGATTACAGCTCGCCATTTAACACAATCATCCCCTCCAAGCTGGAAAACCAAACTCACAATTGCAATCCAATTGCGCATCCCTCGGCAATTGGATCCTCGACTTCCTCATTCACAGACCACAGTCTGTTCGTATTGGTGGAAATGTGTCAGATTCAATAACAATCAGCATGGGAGCATCTCAAGGCTGCGTGCTCAGCCCCCTGCTGTACTCACTCTATACTCATGACTGCATAGAGTTCGCTCTACGGTCACAGAGCGAACTCCATCATCAAGTTCGCTGACGACACCACTGTTGTGGGAAGTATCACTGATGGGGATGAGTCAGAGAATAGAAGAGAGATCGAGCGACTGTCCATATGGAGCCAGCGCAATAACCTGGCCCTCAGCACCAGCAAAACCAAGGAACTGATTGTGAACTTTGGAAGGAGTAGGGTGGGGACCCACAGTCCCATTTATATCAACGGGTCGATGGTTGAAAGGGTCAAGAGCTTCAAATTCCTGGTCGTGCACATCTCTGAAGATCTTTCCTGGTCCGAGAACACTGATGCAATCATTAAGAAAGCACATCAGCGCCTCTACTTCCTGAGAAGATTACGGAGAGTCAGTTTGTCAAGGAGGACTCTCTGTAACTTCTACAGGTGCACAGTAGAGAGCATGCTGACCGGTTACATCGTGGCTTGGTTCGGCTACTTGAGCGCCCTGCAGAGGAAAAGACTACAAAAAGTAGTAAACACTGCCCAGTCCATCATCGGCTCTGACCTCCCTACCATCGAGGGGATCTATCATAATCGCTGCCTCAAAAAGGCTGCCGGTATCATCAAGGACCCACACCATCCTGGCCATACACTCATCTCCCTGCTACCTTCAGGTAGAATGTACAGGAGCCTGAAGACTGCAACAACCAGGTTCAGGAATAGCTGCTTCCCCACAGCCATCAGGCTATTAAACTTGGCTCGGACAAAACTCTGAACATTACTAGCCCATTATCTGTTATTTGCACTTCATCAGTTTATTTATTCATGTGGGTATTTACGTATATAATGGTATATGAACACACTGATCTGATTTGTACTCAATGCCTACTATGTTTTGTTGTGCTGAAGCAAAGTAAGAATTTCATTGTCCTGTCAGGGACAAATGACAATAAACTCTCTTGACTTGACTCTTGACTCTTGAGGGAGCACCTCCTGCAGATCCCTTCAATGCTGGGGAAGTCAGTACCCGTGGCTGTGTCCACTACTTCCTTCTGGTTTGATTGGATTAGCATGCAAAGCAAAGCTTTTTGCTTGGATGTTGTCAGCTCCCATAGCTTTAGGCTTTGCAAGGGAGGGGAATTTGAAGACTAGGAACGTCATCTCTTTGTTCCCACCACAGATACTGCCTGTGTTTTGCTCCTGATTTCAGCATCTGCAGTTCCTTCTGTCTCCATTCTCAGTTTGGGATTAGATTGTGACAGTTAGATGGAGTGGTGGTGGCTTTGAGGTATGCTGGGCATCAATTTTCTCAAAATTCTCAAAGAAATCCAAAATATTGTTATGATTTTTTCATTATCAATTTAAGATCTAATCAGGCAAATATTAATGGACAAAACACACGTTAAAAAATAATTTTGTGCAGAACATAAGCTTTTGATAGTAAATAGCGTTATACCAAATTGCCTGAAGAGGGCAATACCGTCCAAAAATCTGAACGTGTATAACTGCAATATTTCAAACTTCCCGCAGCCCATTTCCCACCAGATTGTATGCACAATTTGCTTAAAACATCAGCTGCACTTTGACAGATTCAATAGTTTAAAATAGCTTTGAAATTACAGTCATTGCTATTTTTTTGTTTGGTAATGAATTTGATTAAATAATAGATTGCAGTATATTGTTTGGAGAACTATTTTAGCCATTTATAATTGGATTTGTTCAGCTCAGTTACACATGTATATAATAGGTTTGTAAATCAAAAGATTTCTAATAAGATGAGGGGCTTAATAATTTTAATTATGCAGGAGAAATAAATATTTTTGTCCACCTTTAGATTGCATGGCCATATCACATATTCATAACTTTTTTCTGAGATCTTAAATTAAAAGTTCAACAAAGAAGGTGACCAATTATTTTTAAAAGGTTTCCCTTTGACCCATTCCCAATAGACTGATGGATAAATAAATAAATAAATGGCTCATAACCATGTTCGGAGAACATTCATCATGTACTTTTGTGGATATGATGCTATTAGTGCCTTACATGCATATTTGTTCCCCTAGTGGGCTGATTTACATTTTCCGATCTGCAATCATGGAACGCGATGTATCATGAGGACCGTGCTGAAACTCGGTCCCAATAACGGACGCAACTTTTACGTTTGCTCGCGAGGAATGAACAAACAGTGTGATTTCTTTCTGTGGGCAGAGAATGGATTTAAGATCCCTGCCGGCTGCTGAAACAACTGCTGAGGTAAAGAGAATTAAAGAATTGATTCACTGACACGAGCACTGCTGGACCAGTGATACATCAGTGATAGCTTTGGATGTATATATATATATATATATTAAAACATCTCCTGTATTAAGATCATGTTTTCCCCCAAACCTGCAGATTGAATTACAACATTGGGACTCCTTGCTTGGTAACCACAACTAATCCATACTATTAGACGCAATGTGCTGGAGTAACTCAGCGGGTCAAGCAGCAGCTCTGAAGAACATGGATAGGTGACATTTCGGGGTCTGAAGAAGGGTACTGACCCAAAACGTCACCTGTCCATGTTTTCCGGGAATGCTGCCTGACCCGCTGAGTTACTCCAGCACTTTGTGTCTTCCCTGAGTTACTTCAGCACGTTGTCTTTTTTTTTTTGCATCTGCAATTCCTTTTTTCTTTAACCCACAGCAGACACTGACACAACAATTTAGTTTTAGTTAGTCTGCCTGATGGTTGGAAGGCAAAATGTGAAACTGAAGTGCGGATGAGTGAAATACCTGATAAAAAGTTTACTTGTCGTTTTTCTGTTAAGTTGCTGAATGCAAGATTCAACCTAAAAGATGGTGATGGTAAATTGAATCAGTAGAAATTGGCATCACAAAGCCCGTTGCAAGAGCCTTAAGCTGCATTCAAAGTTGACAGTTGCTATCGGTGACTCTGTTCAAAGCAGTTGGACCATATGTATTTGTGCCAAATGTTTTTTTTAAATCGCACTTGTATTGTTTTATGAAAAGTCTTTATTCAATATATTATGAATTCCTCAAAGCTATTATTATAAGCTTTTCTATCACTGTTACATTATGTATTTCGAAATCTATTGTTTATAGTTTTGTCACTTTTTTCTTTGTCTATTGCAAGTAACTATCAATAAATTGGGAAACTATTTGTTTTAATGCCCTACTGCAATGGTTATTAACTTTATGAGAAACATTTTTTTTAAATATCATGAGATGAGCACCTGCATATGTTTATGTAAATTTTCCCTGCACCTATATTATTACCAGTTTTGTCAATCTTGTGAACTCTCGATTGTCCATTTAATATCCCATTTTCAGGTCCATAATTCAGATTAATAATACTTCCAAGTACAGAACTAGTCCCAAAGAATTCTGTTGTCTAAAAAGTTTTTATAGACGATATGTGGGGATTTCCGACAAGCGTGGAAAATGGTATGGAGATAATACTACCGCCAGATTTCTCACCAAAATGTACTTGATCCTGACTTGGAAACATTTCACCAGTCACAGTGAGATTTGAGTTACCATACAGCCATACAAATAACAAGAACACAATACACGATAGAGTTTAACATGAACATCCCCACACAGCAGAATCAATGTTTCCCACTGTGAGGGAAGACAATACATTTCAGCCATCTTCCTCTTTGTTCACCCGCGGTCGCTGCCTTTGAGCCCTCCGCAGTCGCCGCTACGGCAGCCCGATGTTCAGGCCCTCTTGCCGAGATGCTCAAAACTCCAATGTCGGAACGGAAGAACACACTCAGCAGCTTGGAGTTTCCGAATCGGCCACTTCTTACTGTGGCTTCCGAAGTCCACAGGCCGAGCTGGGCGGAGATTCAACACTGACTGATCATCAGGACGCCACAATGTTAAAGTCAGCACCGCCCGCGGCAAGAAGCTCTGCAAACCACTGCTCCACGATGTTAAAGCAGCAGGCCCAACACTCCGGAGCTTCAACATGGCGATCCCCGGTAAGGCATCGCCCGCTCCGCGATGGTAATTCAGTGCTGCGCCGCTGCAGAAGCTCTGGCCGGTCTCCGCATGAAAGGCCGCGCCAATCCAGATAGTAGGCCGCGGGGGTGGGGTCGAAAATGAAAATGGGGTCGGTGACTCGGAGAAAAGACACATCTCCGACCAGGAAGTGACTGGGAAACGTTTCCTCCTTTCCCACCCCCACCACCGCCACATAAAAAATACTTCAAAACCTTCATCGTCCTGTTGAATTACTCCAGTTTTTTGTGTCTATCTTCCTGACTTGGTTATTTGGATTTAGAACTGGCTAACTCATAGAAGACAGCGTGGTGTGGTGGCTGGAGGTCTGTGACCAGCGGAATTCCACTGAGATCTGTGCTGGGACTTCTGTTTGTGAGGTATATATATATTTGGCTTAGTCATTAATGTAATAGGGTTGATTAGTAAGTTTACAGATGAGAAAGGTAGACAAAAGTGCTGTAGAAACTCAGTGGGTGCAGCAGCATCTATGGACGAAGGAAATAGGCAACGTTTCGGGCCGAAACCAACATTGATGGAGTTGCAGACCATGAGGAAGGCATGGAGTTTAAAGCGAACAAGACTGAGATGTTGCACTATGCGAGGGTAAATGTAAGGGGGAAGTATGCAGTTAATGGCAGGAGCATGAAAAGCATTTATGCACAGAAGGCATGTGGTCTATGTCCACAGACCCCTGAAAGGAGCAACACAACTGGAAGGTGGCATAGTTGGTACAGTAGCTGCCTCACAGCATCAGGGACCCGGTTTCAATCCTGACCTCTGGTGTTTTCTGTCTGGTGTTCGCATATTCTCTCTGTGATCACATTGATTTCCTCTGGTTGCTCTAGTTTCCTCTCACATTCCAAATACGTGCAGGTTTGTAGGTTAATTGGCCTTTGTAAGTTGCCCCTAATGTGTAGGGAGTGGATAAGAAAGTGGAATAACATAGGACTAGTGTGAATGGGATCAGTGGTCGGTGTGGACTCGTGGGACAAAGGGCCTATTTCCATGTTGAGTCTATAAATAAACACAACTAAGGTTAAGATATGTTTCCTTAATAGTAAGGGCATTGTATATTGGTCAGGAGAGGATTTACGGGTATATTGAAACCTGTATCCCCTGCAGTTCCCTTACCAAACAAAGATGGGGGTTGAGGGTGCCACCATCCACCTGTTCCGTTGTTCCTATTCTCACCTGGATAAGCTGGGAAGCACTGTGAGAGTCATGTTTTTTTAGAGAGCTCTTACCACCATCCGGCCTGCACTGCTAGGGAGCAAACTGTCGAAGATGCGGGTAGATGCTCCATTGGTGTCCTGGATCACCAACTACCTGACTTTTGATGACCACAGTATTTCAGACTACAGAACTTTGTATCAGACATGGTAGAAACAATGAAAATAGGTTCAGGAGTAGGCCTTTCGGCCCTTCGAGCCAGCACCACCATTCAATACGATCATGGCTGATCATCCAAAATCGGTACCTAGTTCCTGCTTTTTCCCCATATACCTTGATTCCGTTAGCCCAAAGAGCTGTTTCTAACTCTCTCTTGAAAACTTCCAGTGAATTAGCCTCCACTGCCTTCCATAACAGAGAATTCTACAGATTCACAACTCTCAGGGTGAAAATGTTTTACCTCATCTCAGACCTAAATGACCTACCCCTTATTCTTAAAATGTTATCTCTGGTTTTGGACTCTCCCCAACATCGGGAACATTTTTCCTGCATCGTGCCTGTCCAATCCCATACGAATTTTATATTTCTATAAGATTCCCTCTCATCCTTCTAAATTTCAGTCGATATAAGCACAGGCTTCTCTCATATGCCAGTCCTGCCATCCCATGAATTAACCTCGTGAACATACACTGCACTCCCTCAATAGACAATAGCTGCAGGAGTAGGCCATTCTGCCCTTTGAGCCAGCACCATCTTTCAATGTAATCATGGATGATCATCCACAATTAGTACTCTGTTCCTGCCTTCTCCCCATATCCCCTAACTCTGCTATCTTTAAGAGGTCTATCTAGCTCTCTCTTTAAAGTATGCAGAGAACCTGCCTCCGAGAACCTGAGGCAGAGAATTCCAAAGACTCACAATTCTCTGTGTGAAAAAATGTTTCCTCATCTCTGTTCTAAATGGCTTACCCCTTATCTTAAACTGTGGCCCCTGGTTCTGGACTCCCCCAACATTGGGAACATGTTTCCTGCCTCTAGCGTGTCCAAACCCGTAATAATATGTTTCAATAAGATTCCCTCTCATGCTTCTAAATTCCAGAGTATACAAGCCCAGCCGCTCCCTCTTAATATTTTACAGTCCCGCCATCCCGGGAATGAACCTGGTGAACCTATGCTGCGCTCCCTCAATAGCAAGAATGTCCTTCCTCAAATTAGAGGACCAGAACTGCACACAATATTCCAGGTGCGGTCTCACCAGGGCCCTGTACACAGTAGTGAGCAACACAGGGGCCCCATAGGGTGATAGTCCTCTCCCTTCCTGTTCACCATCTACACCTTGGACTTCAGGTACAACTCGGATTCCTACCATCAGCAGAAGTTTTTGGATGACTGCAATTATGGGCTGCATCAGTGAGGGAAGCTAAATACAGAGGTGTAGTCAACGACTGAATGAATGAATACTTTATTGTCACATGTGACAAGTCACAGTGGAATTCTTTGCTTGCATACCCATAATATGCAAAAGTCTTCACATAAGGACGCTGACAAAGTTACAAAATATACACATTATCTGCACCAGACCCCCCTTTGTTCTCCCCCTCGCCCGACTTTGTTGAGTGGTGTGTTCTGAATCACCTGCAGCTCAACACCGACAACTCTAAGGAGTTAGGGGTGGACTTTAGGAAGAGAGGAATATCCCAGTCCAGTCTCTATCAAGGGTGTGAATGTGCAGTTTACCAAGGAGTACAAGTACCTTGGAGTTTACTTGGATTGTAAACTGGACTGGTCCAGGGATGATGAGGCGCTGTATAAGAAGGGACAGAGTTATCTGTACTTTCTGAGGAGGCTCCGCTCTATCAACGTCTGCGGTAAGATGCTGCAGATGTTCTATCGGTCGGTGGTGGCCAGTGCCATCTTCTTCACTATCGTGTGCTGGATACCCCAACAGGATCACCAAGTTCATCAGGAAGGCTGGCTCCGTCCTGGGCTGGAGTTGGAATCGCTGGAGATGGTCTTGGAGGGGAGGATGCTCCTCAAACTGCGGAGCATCTTGGACAATACCTCTCACCCCCTCCATGACACACTGGCCAACCTGAGGAGCACCTTCAGCCACAGACTGGTTCCACCAAGATGCAGCACAGAACACCATAGGAGATCCTTCTTCCCTGTGGCTATCAACTCCTCCTTCTTCTGTTGTGGGGTAGACTGAGACTTACTCCCCCCCCCAATCTACACATCCCCAATCCTGGACTTTCCACTTGATTCATGTGTCCTGTGCCTTATGACTGTTGTCAGATCAATTTCCCTCCTGGGATGAATTTCTGTTGTATGGTATTTTTATTCACCACATTACAGAAAGGATGTGGAGGCTTTGGGAGGGGGTGCTGAGACGTTTAACCAGAATAATGCCTGTCTTCGAGGCTACTAGCTGTATGTAAATATTGGACAAAGTTGGATTATTTACTCTGGAACTTTGGAGGTTGAGGAGAGACCTGATAGATGTATTTAAACATTTGAAAGTCATAGATCAGGTGGACAATAGCACAATTTTTCCCAGTTTGGAAATATCAAAGACTAGAAGGCACAAGTATTCAGATTCAGATTCAATTTTAATTGTCATTGTCAGTGTACAGTACAGAGACAACGAAATGCATTTAGCATCTCCCTGGAAGAGCGACATATCAAATGATTTGAATAAATAATAATAAGTGTCCGGGGGGGGGTGGTGATTGGCAGTCACCGAGGTACGTTGTTGAGTAGAGTGACAGCCGCCGGGAAGAAGTTGTTCCTCGACCTGCTGGTTCAGCAACGGAGAGACCTGTATCGCCTCCCGGATGGTAGGAGGGTAAACAGTCCATGGTTGGGGTGAGAGCAGTCCTTGGCGATGCTGAGTGCCCTCCGCAGACAACGCTTGCTTTGGACAGACTCAATGGAGGGGAGCGAGGAACCGGTGATGCGTTGGGCATTTTTCACCACCCTCTGCAATGCTTTCAGGTCGGAGACAGAGCAGTTGCCATACCATACTGTGATGCAGTTGGTAAGGATGCTCTCGATGGTGCAGCGGTAGAAGTTCACCAGGATCTGAGGAGACAGATGGACCTTCTTCAGTCTCCTCAGGAAGAAGAGACGCTGGTGAGCCTTCTTGATCAGAGTTGAGGTATTGTGGGTCCAAGAGAGGTCATTGGAGATGTTGACTCCCAGGAACCTGAAGCTAGAAACACGTTCCACCTCCGTCCCGTTAATGTGGATGGGGGTGTGCGTGCCGCCTCTGGACTTCCTGAAGTCTACAATGAGCTCCTTGGTCTTCTTGGAGTTAAGGGCCAGATTGTTGTCAGCGCACCATGCTGCTAAGTGCTGGACCTCCTCCCTGTAGGCCAACTCATCGTTGTTGCTGATGAGGCCAATCACCGTTGTATCATCTGCATACTTGATGATGGTGTTAGTACAATGTACAGGTGTGCAGTCATAGGTGAAGAGGGAGTAGAGGAGGGGGCTCAGCACTGGCAGGTAATATGTGAAGAGGGTTTTTTTGATGGTTGGACAACAGTCAGAGATGGGAGATCAAGTTCAAAAAGTTGTACAAGACATTGGTGAGGCCACATTTAGAGTATTGTGTTCAGTTTTGGTCACCCCATTATAGGAAGCATTGTGTTAAGCTGGAAAGGGTGCAGAGAAGATTTACAATGGAAGTCTTCTACCCAGAGTAGAGTAATCAAGAACCAGAGGACATAGGTTTAAGATTAAATGGAAAGATTTAATAGGAACCTGAGACGTAGCTTTTTCAAAGGTTCTTTATTTGTCACATACACCAATTGGTGTAGTGAAATGCGCATTGCCATTGCAACACATTAAAAAGAAGACAACATAACAATAATAAAGAAATTTAAACATAAAAGCATCCCCCCACAATGGTTCCCATTATGAAGGAAGGCACAAAGTCCAGTCCCCATCCCCATGTCCACCCATAGTCGGGCCTACTGAGGCCTCCGTAGTTGCCTTTACGGAGGCCCGATGTTCCAGGCCCTTCTCGCCGGATGATGGTGCTCCGGCGTCGGGAGAATCCTCTCAGCTGCTTGGGAAACCTGGAATGGCTGCTTCCTTACCCGAGACCGTGGCTTCCGAAGCTAACAGGCCGCGCTGGATGGAGCTCCACCACTGGCGATCTCGATGAGAGGATGAAGGTATATGGAACGAGCTGCCAGAGGAGGCAGTTGAGGCAGGGACAATAACAATAGTTAAAAGATCTTTGAACAGGTACATGGATAGGAAAGGAATAGAAAGATATGGGCCATATGTGGTCAAATGAGACTAACTTAGTTGAGACATCTTGTTCAGCTTTGATGAGCAGGACTGAATGGCCTATCTCTGTTGTATGACTCTATAAACATGAGACCACTTTGTTTCATGTATATAGTGTATAAGCTGCTGTACTGGCAACTAGCCCAGTAAATGTTTCTGAAATCTTAATAGTTTAACCTGCGTGTACATAAAGCGCAACTCTGAAAATTAACAGAATAACTCTTTTAATTGTCACTTCGGTTCATAAAACAGTTTGAATTTCACAAGCTGATGAGGTCTTTAGAAAATGACGGCTGGATGGCAACAAGTTTAAATGCAATCGACTATCTTTTCTGAAGCTGTTGAAGGATTGAAAATCATAAAATGAAACTCAGTCAAATTTGGAGATTTACTGCATGCAACCCCTGAAAGAGAGAAGAAGAATTACAGGAAGTGAGAGTAACATAGTGCATCAGCTTAATTATTGTGAAAATTATTCAGCGTTTTGATTGTTACATATTTCTTGATGAATTATTCTCTGTTTTATGCCAGAAAGAGTTTCAGGTGGTTGACCTTTTAATAAAGTCGACTAACTGTCAGGTATGCATACACATGCATTTTCAGATGTGTTCATTTTCCTTTTTATTATGTTAAAAAAAACAACAAAGATTCGAAGGGCCGAATGGCCTCCTCCTGCACCTATTTTCTGTTTCTATATTTATCCCACTCTGTTCATTCCTCTTCTCCCTCTCTTTTCCCGGCTCCTGTCCGTGGTATAGAAGCTTGAAAGTGCGCACTACCAGACTCAAGCTTGTGAACGGTCCTTCCATAAGCTGGGGGTATTGTTCAATTCAGATTGAACTATCGATGGAACTGATGCGCTACAATGCTGAGAACTATATTCTGCACTCTGTACCTCTCTGCTTCATCTATTGTATGTTGTCATAGAGCCATACAGCACGAAAAAGATAATTTTATATACTTCTATCAGGTCTCACCTCAATCTCCAATGTTCCGGAGAAAACAGTCCTGGTCTGCCCAAACTCCCCCTGTAGCTAGTACTTCCGAATCCAGGCATCATTCTGGTAAACGTCCTCTGCACCCTTTTTAAAGACTACATCATTCCTGACCAGAACTGCACACAATACTCCCCAACCAAAGTCCTATAGAACTGCATCATGACTTCATGACCCTCATACTCAATGCCCTGACCTATGAAGGTAAGAATACCATATGCCCTCTTTATCTATCATCTCTCTAAATCTTAATACTTGGAAATATTTCAAATTTATTTGTCGTAGAATTAATTTTACGAGACCAGTTTTATTTTTCAGAACAGGAACTGCTCAATGCAAAAGCTTCAAAACTGAGCATTTAATGTTGCTCCCATAAAATGTACATGAAATAAAATACCAATCGAAAGATGAAAGTTTTTCTGTCAGTCACAGTTTTTAACATAATGTTTTCCTTACCTGGATAGTTTCAGATTTACCCTATGTGTAGGGTTTGTTTGAAAGACTTACCATAATGCCCTGTCTTGTTCGCACAGATTAGAGCCCCAAAAAAGTTTGGGTGATACTTTTGGATCCTTCCAATAGCTTTCTGGCACGCCAAAGTTGGGTCTATTCCCATTCTCATATATTCAACTGCCTGGTAGCTAATTTGTGGAGCAAAGTTGAACATGCAATTAAAATTAAAACAATATGATGCAATAAAAACATATACAGTATGCCACAGATTGTTTTTGTTTTCCCAAAATCAATTGCACAGTCTTTCAAACTCTACTTCCCGGTGAAGTCAACACCTTCTTATTCTATTGTGACATTAAAATAAAATTGTTTGATTTCCCAGTTATTACCACATACCCATCCTCTCCCTAACAACATCACCAACCAATGACCCAACTTGATGAACTAGTCACAATCATACAGCACAGAAACAGGCCCTTCGGCCCAACTAGTCCATGCCAACCAAGTTACCACATTGTCTGCTTTGATCTGTCCTCTTTGCACCTTCCACAGCTCTGGACTCACTCTCCCCTGACTCTCAAGTCAGATCCGCTGAGTTACTCCAGCATTTTTTGTCTATCTTCATACCACATCTGAGCTAGTTCCATTTGCCCGTAATGGCCCATATCCTTCCAAACCTTGTGTAGGAAAGAACTGCAGATGCTGGTTTAAATCAAAGGTAGACACAAAATGCTGGAGGAACTCAACGGGTCAGGCAGCATCTCTGTAGGGAAGGAATGCTTGACGTTTCGGGTCTAGATTATTCAAACTGAAGAAGGGTCTCGATTCAAAACGTCACCCATTCCTATTGTTATATTCCGGACGGCAGAATGAATAACAACTTACACGCAGGCTGCCAGGATCACAAGAGATTTGTTACCCAACATTCCCTACTTATATACAAGACCAACTCATTACCAAAGATCCTATAGCAGAGCAAGATGGGTTACTCTCACGCAAAAGTGAAGTACGTTCATGGGCGGATTCATGGACGATTTTATGACTCATTTTAGCAACCAGCCCCTGCCATCTTGCTCCCGCCTTCTTGCTTTCGGCCAAAGATTGGATCCGCAGCGAGGAGAAGGAGTGCGGGGCCCGGGGCAGCGGGGAGAAGGAATGCGGGGCCCGGGGCAGCGGGGAGAAGGAGTGTGGGGCCCGGGGCAGCGGGGAGAAGGAGTGTGGGGTCCGGGGCAGCGAGGAGAGGGGAAGTGCGGGGCCGGGGCCGGGGCGGCGATGGAGGAGGGCATAGGAGGGGGGACTCATTACACAATTGTAGTAAGGGGGCAGGAGAGATAGTGCCGGGGGGGGATAAGGCCTAGTGTGTGTGAAGTTGCAGGGAGGTTTACAATGTTTCTTATTTACAATATTTCTTATTTAATGTCCCTTGTCTAGTCTGAAAAGTTAATTATTGGTTAAAGGATCTATTGCGTGTGTTATATACATTTACTAATTTTTCATGTATGTTGAATAAAAAATATGAATTATAAAAATTCGACCGGGTCCTCCTAGATGCACAGAATAACAAAAAATAATACCCCCGGGGGGCAAGAAATATAAAGAATTCTATGTTCGGGCCCTCGGCACCCAGCTTGGTCCCCGGCACAGGGGATTGGATAAGAGTCATGTGAGCAGGGCTATCAGAGACGAAGGAGGGCGGTTCAATTGCTTAGCGGGCTACAGTTGGGGGTCTGGTCCCCCCCGCTTCAAACGATGGTGGAATTGAGGGTCACGGGGGGGGGGTGGACATTAATTTATTTTAAAGAAATTTTATTTTTAAACAGGCCAGAGTGAATCTAACCGGAAAAACATTGCTTACAGTGCGAAGTTCAGCAAAAAGATAAGATTTTACAATCAAGGTTAGGGTTAAAATCGGGCGTTGGAAAATGTGCCTTGTATAAAGGAGTGATGTTGCCCATTGACATTAATATTGTTATTGGATTAAAAGAATATAATTACAATGTGTCTATTTATTAATGTCCCTTGCTAGTCTGAAAAAGTTCATTGTATAATTGTGTTGTTATATACATTTATATAATTTTCATGTATGTGTGTTTATAAACATTTTATTCTTTAACAAGAATCAACAGAATTATGAACTAACAGAATTATGAATCTAACCCTATAATCACGCACAAAAAGTCCCCCCCGTCAATCACCCTGCGAGTCGGGTCGGTTCCGGTTGCTACAAAATGAACTCAAACACTGCTTGTGAGCCATTTAAAAAGAAATGATTTAAAAAACATTAAAAAAAGACAATTACCAGAATCAAATTTTATTCTTGACAAGAAGTTTGAACTGACAGATTTAGGAATCTAACCCACACAAACTGTTGCCCCGCAACATTGATTACAGTGCGAGTCGGGTCGGGTTAGGTAGGCTCAGGTTGCTAAAATGGGCGTGGAAAAATGCCCATGATCCCCTCCATAGCGTACTACACGTCGGTCCATTGCATTTAGCAGGAGTAGCCTATCTTGCTCCGCTATAGGATCTTTGCTCATTACCACATACGTTGTTAATATGCATGAATACATTACATTGCTCTCCTTTTTTTTAAATATTAAATCTAAGTACACAGTTACAATTTTGTTTTTGTGGCACTTGATTTAAACCAGTATTTATGAAATCTTAAATGATAAACAAAATATTTATTTTACATATTTACACATTTTCATTTTACCTAAACAGTGAGTTACTCAATTTACAAACCTAATCTGACTACTGGTTTACGGATCCTGCCTGATCTTCTAACAGTAACAGGTGTAACAGTTTTAGGTGATGACTCAACTGTTGGCTTGTTTGGCTCTGTTTTAGTACCTGACTTTGACCAGAGGAATCTGTTTCTTTTTCTGTACTAACTGAACTTTGTGTTTCAATCACAGTGGTCTTTTCCAACTCGCTTTCAGATAAAGACTCGGGGATTAGGACTTCATGCTTAGTTGTTGATTCATCTTTGGTTGGAATCATTTGATCAACATGAACACTTTTGATCCTATCTCCAACTTCAAATAAGTATCTTTTTGTTCCACACACTTCGATTATTTTCAAAACATCCCATTTGTCTCGACCGGACTTGTTGGGAGGACTGATAACACAAACCTGCTCATCTGGCTTGAAGTACCTCTCCTTCTTGTGGGAGTCAAAATGGTGTTTTTGACAACTGTTTTTGTTCAACTCTCAAAACCAAATTGGGTTAAACTAGACAGGCGTATTCTTAGCCTTCTCTTCATCAATAGTTCTGCAGGTGAGTAACCTGTTGTGTGTTGTGTGGTTCTGTACTTCAGCAAGAAACTAGCCAAACGATGTTTCATGCTGAGCTTTGAACTGCCCTGCAAAACCTGTTTCTTGAGTATCTTTGACAACTCTAACAGACCTTTCCGTTGCCCCGTTGGAGGCTGGATGGTATGGGGAACAAGTGTGTGTTTTACACCATTCCGCTGCATGAACTCTTTGAACCGCTCTGAACGAAACTGAGGCTGTTATCAGAAACAAGTTCTTCCGGTAAACCATGGCATGCAAAAATGGATCTCAACTCATCTATGGTACGCTCAGTAGTAGTGCTTAACCCCATATGCATATCCACAATCCATTTGGAATGACCATCTACCCGCACCAGAAAATGATCATTACCCTTTTCACCAAAATCTACATAGACTCTCTGAAAAGGTCTATTTGGCCATGACCAGGGTTGCAGTGATGTTTTTGGTGGTTTACTCCGGCAATTTTGGCAGACGCTACATTTGCTCACCAGTAACTCGATGTCACTGTCAATACCAGGTCAATACACAAAACCTCTGGCAATTGACTTCATGCTTACTATGCCAGGATGTTCGGCATGAAGCTTGTTCATAATTCTGTCTCTCAAAGACTCTGGTACAACCACTCTGTAACCCCATTTAATGCATCCCTGCTCACATGATAATTCATGGCGTCATTGATGGAAAGGCTTCAGCTCTGAGTTCAGAACTGAGTTCAATCCACTATTGATTTCAGTCCAACCGTTCAATGTCTGTTCATAGACCCACTTCAGCACATTGTCTTTCTTTGTTTCTGCTGCGATTTCTGTTGCAGTCACTGGAAAGTCGTCATCTACAACCTGCAGTGTGTATATTGAGTTCTCACTTCCCACGTCAGAGTTCTCATGGGGCAACCGGGACAACGCATCTGCAACTGCGTTGCACTTGGAGCTTCTGTACTCCACCTTGTAGTCATACTGGGACAGCAAAATTGCCCAGCGCTGCATCCTTGATGCTGCCATGGAAGGTATAGCTGACTTGGGACCAAGTATCACCACCTACACCATAACTTGAAGCATCACAAGCAAGTTTCATCTCGCATGTCGTATCTTAGTGAACAAGAAATTTGTCACTTTTCAAGTTTTCCTTGCAGATGTCATATGTACGTTGCTGTTCCTTTCCCCACGTCCATTTCACATATTTTTGTAGCAGATGATGTAGTGGCTTTAGCACTGTTGCTACATCTGGAAGGAATTGTGCATAGAACTGCACCATCCCAAGGAATGATCGTAGCTCCGACACATTGTTGGGTTTTGGAGCATTCACTATTGCTTCCACTTGCGCCTTCACAGGGCGACGTCCGTTGACATCCAAGTTGAGTCCAAGGTAGACCACCTCTGACTGCGCAAATGCACATTTACTTTGTCGCAGTTTGACATTGTGGCAGTTCAATCGTGTGAGAACTTGCTCGAGGATTTCCAGATGTTCTACCATGCCCTCTGTAAATATATGTACGTCATCCTGGTTGCACACACAGTGCCTTGAAACATTTGGTCCATGACAGACTGGAACATTTTCGGGGAGGATTTCACACCATAGGGCAGCTTTGTATATGAATACAAGCCCTTATGTGTGTTGATAGTCAAGTACTGCTGACTTTCCTTATCGACATTGAGTTGGGTGTAAGCGTGAGATAAATCCAGTTTAGTGAAGACTTTGTTCCGCTAAGTTCTGCGTACAGATCTTGAGAGGTTGGTAACGGATATTGTTCATCATCAACGGCTTGGTTGATTGTGACTTTGTAGTCACCACATTGTTGAACAGTTTTATCAGCCTTGGTTACGGACACAATTGGCGTTGCCCAGTTACTCTGGTCTGTCTTCACGTGTACTCCGTTCCGCTCTAACTTGTCGAGTTCTTCCTCCACTTGGTGCTTTAGTGCATATGGTACAGGTCTTGGTTAACAATACACAGGTTTCACATTTTGCTTAAGTCGAATATGTGCAGAGTACCCTGTTATTCCCGTGTAACTGTCAGCAAAAATGTTTGCATGTTTGCTTATGACTAAGACTATAGTTTGCTTAGGACTATGCAATAAAGAGATTCATTCATTCATGACGTTTTCAAGACATAATTTGGTCAAATCAACACTGAAAATGTTCTTCCAGTCTAATTCTATTCTACTCAGCCAATCCTTTCCAAGGAGGGTTGGTTTATTTCTGTAGCTGGCCACTGCAATGGGCAGTGTTACTGACTGACCATTATGCTGAATTTTACAGTTCATTTGTCCACGAGTCTCCAAAACTTCACCCGAGTAGGTTCTCAGCTTGACCTTACTCTCAAACAATGGTATCTGTGGGAACTTTGTTACGTACAGGTCTCTGCTCATGACCGAACAATCTGCTGCCGTGTCAATACACATATCGAATAACTGTTCATTAATCAATAGTTTAGTTTGAAAGTCCTTGCCTTGGCTGGTTGTAGGCTTATCGATGTTGGTTGCATAAATGGTGTACAACCCAAGTTCATTTCCATCTGGGTTCATCTCCAAGTTGTGAACTCCTCTCTAGTGTTGTCGCTTGATTCCCGCAGATTGTTAGTTTCCTGTTTTAAGCTTGGCCCAACATGCTGAGGCTATATGGCCTTTCTTCTGGCAGTTATAGACGTTGCAACGATAACAACTGGCTGAACTCAGCTCCCCACAACACTTGTTTTGGTTTTGGTTTAGCACCTCTTGGTTTGGCCTTTGGCACTGCCTTGTGACTGTAAACGACCACTGCAGTTCGTGGTGGGCGAAACTCGCAAGCATTCTTTGATGCCATCTCACTTGTGGTAGCAATCTTGCATGCTTTCTCAAATGTGAGATCTGGAGTGTTCATGAGTTTGGACTGAATTTGTTCATCCACTGGACCACAAACAAATCTGTCGCGTAGTGCTCGTCCAAGAAAGGTTCCAAAGTTACAGTGTTTAGTTACATTTTTGAAGGCAACAATGTACTCATCGATTGTCTCATTCGGCTTCTGGTTTCTAGTGCTGAATTTATAGCTTTCTGCAATTTCCAGAGGCTTTGGGTTGAAATGCTCCTCCAACTTTTTCATAATGTCATTGAATGACATTCTTTTGCCTTTATGGGCGCAAGGTGATTCACGAGTGTGCCGTACATTTCAGGACCGATCTCCGTGAGCAGAATCGCTTTCATGCGTTCGCAAACGGCCTTATTTGTTTCAGTCACTATCTCTCCTTCACCACTAATCTCCATTATGTTGTTTGCCGTGAAAAACATGTTTGCTCACTCCATATAGGAGCTGAACGACTGTCTACTCTTGTCAAAAGTGCCAAGGTTTCCGATGTAGCCCGTGGACGCTGCCATCGTGTCGTTCTCTTTTTTTTTTAAGCGTTCAAAAACCCCGAATTCCTGTCTGTTCTGGTGTAACAATTCATCTAAAACTTAGCTGTACAAACGCGATTCAGCTTGAGGAATTCGACAAAAATAACCTCAGTCTAAAATGTTAAACAATCCCAAGGACGTCATCTTACCACGTAGACACAACATTGAGTTTACCTGACAAACTCTTGCTGATTTGTACAGATGCTGTTTTAACTACAGTCCTCTGCATAGAAGGATCTGCAGCCTTTCGAGTCCAGCTCGCAAACAACTGCGACACAACTCTGTATTTACGGTTTATAATGTTAATCAATTGTGCATGTTGCAAAACAGTCCTGCACTGTATTTAAAGGATGAGTTCACAAACTCCATCCTCGTCGCCAATTTAGTTATATTCCGGACGGCAGAATGAATAACAACTTACACGCAGGCTGCCTGGATCACAAGAGAGATTTATTACCCAACATTCCTTACTTATATACAACACCAACTCATTAACATAGCCATGAATATACATGAATACATTACACCTATCTATTACTTATAGGTGGCTAGTTATCTCTGCTTCTTTTACGACTTGCAAGTAAGCATGCAGGTACAGCAGGCAGTGAAGAAAGCGAATGGCATGTGGGCTTTTATAACCATATAACAATTACAGCACGGAAACAGGTCATCTCGGCCCTACAAGTCCGTACCGAACAAATTTTTTTTCCCCTTAGTCCCACCTGCCTGCACTCATACCATAACCCTCCATTCCCTTCTCATCCATATGCCTATCCAATTTATTTTTAAATGATACCAATGAACCTGCCTCCACCACTTCCACTGGAAGCTCATTCCACACCGCTACCACTCTCTGAGTAAAGAAGTTCCCCCTCATATTACCCCTAAACTTCTGTCCCTTAATTCTGAAGTCATGTCCTCTTGTTTGAATCTTCCCTATTCTCAAAGGGAAAAGCTTGTCCACATCAACTCTGTCTATCCCTCTCATCATTTTAAAGACCTCTATCAGGTCCCCCCCTTAACCTTCTGCGCTCCAGAGAATAAAGACCTAACTTATTCAACCTATCTCTGTAACTTAGTTGTTGAAACCCAGGCAACATTCTAGTAAATCTCCTCTGTACTCTCTCTATTTTGTTGACATCCTTCCTATAATTGGGCGACCAAAATTGTACACCATACTCCAGATTTGGTCTCACCAATGCCTTGTACAATTTTAACATTACATCCCAGCTTCTATACTCAATGCTCTGATTTATAAAGGCTAGCATACCAAAAGCTTTCTTTACCACCCTATCTATATGAGATTCCACCTTCAAGGAACTATGCACGGTTATACCCAGATCCCTCTGTTCAACTGTATTCTTCAATTCCCTACCATTTACCATGTACGTCCTATTTTGATTTGTCCTGCCAAGGTGTAGCACCTCACATTTTATAACAAGAGGAATCAAATATAGGAGCAAATCGGTCCTTCTGAAGTTGTACAGAGCCCTAGTGAGACCACACCTGGAGTATTGTGTGCAGTTTTGGTCCTCTAATTTGAGGAAGGACATTCTTGCTATTTAGCGAGTGCAGCGTAGGTTTACAAGGTTAATTCCCGGGATGGCGGGACTGTCATATGCTGAGAGAATGGAGCAGTTGGGCTTGTACACTCTGGAGTTTAGAAGGGTGAGAGGGAATCTCATTGAAACATACAAGATTGTTAAGGGCTTGGACACGCAAGAGGCAGGAAACATGTTCCCAATGTTGGGGGAGTCCAGAACCAGGGGCCACAGTTTAAGAATAAGGAGTAAGTCATTTCGAACGGAGACGAGGAAACACTTTTTCTCACAGCGAGTGGTGAGTCTGTGGAATTCTCTGCCTCAGAGGGCGGTGGAGTCAGGTTCGCTGGATGTTTTCAAGAGAGAGCTAGATAGGGCTCTTAAAAATAGCGGAGTCACGGGATATGGGGAAAAGGCAGGAACGGGGTACTGATTGGGGATGATCAGCCATGATCACATTGAATGGCAGTGCTGGCTCGAAGGGCCAAATGGCCTACACCTGCACCTATTGTCTATTGACTTCCTGCTCTTGACTACAGTTCATTAACTAATCTGCTTCCCCATATAGGGGTAGATATCAAATAAGAGGCTTGGTTGTGACGCACTCAGCATCTGCACTCAGTCAAAAAGAGGCGGTGAACAATCACTGCCAAATGGAAGTGAACCCCAACACCAGAGATTATGAGAATTGAGTCGGCGCGGACATGATGGGCCGATGGGCCTGTTTCCACGCTGCCTCGATAAACTAAACTAAACTGAACTAAGACTGCTGCTGTGATGATAACAGGGCATATTTCAAGAGAAATTTCACTTGGCTCAAAGTTTTAAGTATTTCAGCTCAATTAACGGCTCACAACTTATAAACCAAATGTATTTCACCTGCAAATGTGGTGGGAGTTGCCGTACCTTGGGAGGAATCGCATCATGATGTCTCCATTCCCGGTCGCAGCTGCTGCTCCAGCTGTGCTGTCGGCGTAGGCACCCGCTCCAGCGATCGGGGAATCCCCTACACGGCTGTAAGACATACCCACACATCACTGCCCACATACACAGGTCATTGTTCTCGGAGATTACACAGCATTGCCAACAGTAGAGATAAACACAAAATATTGGAGTAACTCAGCGTGACAGAGAAATGTGAGGTGTTGCATTTTGGGAAGTCTAACATGGGCAGGACCTACACAGTGAATGGTAGGGCTCTGGGGAGTGTTGTAGAGCAGAGGGATCTAGGAGTACAGGTACATGGTTCCTTGAAGGTGGTCACAGGTAGATAAGGTGGTCAAAAAGGCTTTTGGCACATTGGCCTTCATTAAGCAGAGTATTGAGTATAGACGTTGGGTGGTCATGTTGCAGTTGAATAAGATGTTGAGACTGCATTGTGTTCCGTTTTGGGCACCATGATATGGGAAAGAATGTTGTCAAGCTGGAAAGGGTACAGCAAAGATATACAAGGATGTTGCCCGGGCTAGAGGGTGTGAGCTATAGGGAGAGGCTGAGTAGGCTGGGACTCTATTCCTTGGAGTGCTGGAGGATGAATGATGATCTATGTAGGTGTATAAAATCATGAGATTGGATAGATGCACAGAGGCTCTTGCCCAGAGTAGGACCATACGTTTAAGGTGAAGGGGAAAAGATTTAATAGGAATTTGAGGCATAACTTTTTCACCCAAAGTGTGGTGGGTGTATGGAACCAGCTGCCAGAGGAGGTAGTTGAGGCAGGAACTATACCAACATTTAAGAAACAGACAGGTACATGGATAGGGCAGGTTTGGAGGGACATGGTTGAAACCAAGGCAAGTAGGACTATTGTAGCTGGGACATTTCCACCGGGTGGCGCTGTCAGCGATGGCAGCCTCACCAACGCTCAGTCTGTTTTTTTCATCCTTTTTGTGATTTTTAGTGTGTTTTTAAAATATGTGTTAATGTTCACTGGATTATTTTTTATGTGGGGTATGGGAGGGGGTTGGAGGAAACATTTTTTCAATCTCTTACCTAGCCAGAGATGCGATTGTTTTCCGGATCTTATCTCCGGGTGCAATGATGGAGCTGGCGGTCTTGCTCGAGACTGACTTTGAGCCCCACCGCGGGGCCGTGGACTTACCATCGGAGCCTGTGATCCCTTCCTGGGAGCTCGAGGTGCTCGCAGTCTCAGGTATAGGCTCGGGAAGCTCCAGTCACAGGTTTCGGCCAGCCTCGACCAGGGGGTAGATCGCCCGGCACGGAGGAGCCAAGATGTATTTTGTTACATTTGTTAAAATGTATTTTGTGTGTTTTATTGGTATGACTATATGGCAAATCAAATTCCTCGCGTGTTGCAAATCATACTTGGCTAATAAAGTAATTATGTTTATGTTGGCCGTTGTGGCAAAGTTGGGCTGAAGGGCTTGTTTCCACACTGTATTACTCTATGACTATGACAGGCATCTCTGGATTGGTGATGTTTTGGGTCAAGAACCTTCAGACTGAGAGCCAGGTGAGAGGGTCTGGAGATATGGAAGGAGAAGGTGTGAAAGCACAGATCAAATCAGACAATAATGAGAAATTTGGAATGATACATTGTTCACTGAGGGGAAGGTGACAAGGAGGCAGACAATCAGTCAAATTAATCAGGATAGTGAAACTAGTCGGAGAACTAGGGTAGGGGACTGACGGAGAGGGAAAGTATGGGTTACTTAAAGTTAGAGAAATTAATATTTATACCGCTGGGTTATAAGCTGCCCAAGTGAAATATGAGCTGCTGTTCCTCCAATTTGAATTGGGCCTCACTCTTAACAGTAGAGGAGGCCCAGGACAGAAAGGACAATGGGAGAGTGAGTTGAAGAGTTTGGAAACTGGGAGATCGCGGAGACCTAGGCGAACTGCGCGGAAGTGTTCGTGGCACAGCTATTAACCACAGTCAATAATGCTTTCAATATTAAATAAGATTTTCTCTCCACCACTTCCCCTCAACAGGCAGGTAATGTCTCCCATATTCATACATCTTATAGGGAAGCACATATTGGACATCTCTGGAGTACATGGACAGGTGACAGGTGGCATGCAGCGTCACACACTAACTAGAGGGAGGGGAGAGAGGAGAGGGGGGAGAGAGAGAGAAAGAGAGAGGGATAGGGAGAGAGAGAGAGAGAGAGAGAGGTGGGGGGAGAGAGGAGGGGAGAGAAAGAGAGAGAGTGCCTTTTTACTTCACCCCAAACCACCATTTGCAGGCAGTGCTTTTTTACCTCTAACCATATTTTCATTTTCAAACCAAATTAAGGGTACTCAACAGTTCTGTAGACATTTGTTCATTGTCATTCAGAGCTCAGAGTGACAGAGACTAATTGACAGAGCTCCATCTTGCAGAGATTAATTGAGGCACACCACTTCCTAGTTTTATAGTCCCCCCCCCCTCCGCCCTGCCGCCAGCGGGGGGGCAGTAGAGAGAATGGGGAATTTTGTAAAAACATTAATATCTCTGTCATTTTTCATCGACGGGAAAAATCCTCAGCACACATGCGGCGGAGGGGGTTCTCTGAGCGAGGTGGCCAAAAATGACGGCCGTAGGTGGCTGCGTTCTCTTGGAAATTGCAGCACAGAAGGTCAAAAGCGGTCAAGAACAGAGATTTAGTAATATAGATGTAAAAAGCCATTAGTATTTCTAGCTTGCAGTAAGCAAATTACATTTTCATAAGTTCATGTCCTAGGAGCAGAATTTGCCTTCTTTGCCTTCTATTCAAATTGCAAATTAACCCTTTGGCAATCCTGCACCAGTATTCCCAAGTCCCTTTGCAACTCTGATTTCTGAATTCTCTCCCATTTAGAAAATAGTCTACGCCTTTATCCCTACTACCAAAATGCATGCGTACAGCAACTCTGTATTCCATCTGCCGCCACTTTACCTACTCTCCCATGTCCCTCTGCGGAGTCCCTGCTTCCTCTACACTACCTGCCCCTCCCCCACATATATTCATACCATACACAAACTTGGCCACAAAGCCATCAATTCCATCATCCAAATCATTGATATACAACGTGAAGAGTAGCGATGAAGTCAGGGTAACCGCCTTTTGTTTCCCCTCGTTTGTTTCACACCCTACTTCAACAGCGGAGTAACAGTTAGAAACATAGAAAAAATGTGCATGAGTAGGCCATTCGGCCTTCGAGCCTGCACCGCCATTCAATATAATCATGGCTGATCATCCAACTCAGTATCCCGTACCTGCCTTCTCGCCATACCCCCTGATCCCTTTAGCCACAAGGGCCACATCTAACTCCCTCTTAAATATAGCCAATGAACTTGCCTCAACTACCTTATGTGGCAGATAGTTCCAGAGATTCACCACTCTCTGTGTGAAAAAGGTTTTTCTCATCTCAGTCCTAAAGGATTTCCTCTCTATCCTTAAGCTGTGACACCTTGTCCTGGACTTCCCCAACATCGGGAACAATCTTCCTGCATCTAGCTTGTCCGACCCCTTAAGAATTTTGTAAGTTTCTATAAGATCCCACCTCAATCTTCTAAATTCTAGCGAGTACAAGCCGAGTCTATCCAGTCTTTCTTTATATGAAAGTCCTGACATCCCAGGAATCAGTCTGGTGAACCTTCTCTGCACTCCCTCTATGGCAATAATGTCCTTCCTCAGATTTGGAGACCAAAACTGTACGCAATACTCCAGGTGTGGTCTCACCAAGACCCTGTACAACTGCAGTAGAACCTCCTTGCTCCTATACTCAAATCCTTTTGCTGTGAATGCTAACATACCATTCGCTTTCTTCACTGCCTGCTGCACCTGCATGCCTACTTTCAATGACTGGTGTACCATGACACCCTGGTGTCTTTGCATCTCCCCTTTTCCTAATCGGCCACCATTTAGATAATAGTCTGCTTTCCTGTTTTTGCCACCAAGTGGATAATCTCACATTTATCCACATTATCCTGCATCTGCCATGCATTTGCCCACTCACCCAGCCTATCCAAGTCACCTTGCAGCCTCCTAGCATCCTCCTCACAGCTAACACTGCCCCCCAGCTTTGTGTCATCCACAAACTTGGAGATGTTGCATTCAATTCCCTCGTCCAAATCATTAATATATATTGTAAATAGCTGGGGTCTCAGCACTGAGCCTTGCAGTACCCCACTAGTCACTGCCTGCCGTTTACTTCTACTCTTTGCTTCCTGTTTGCCAGCCAGTTTTCTATCCACATCAATACTGAACCCCCAATACCGTGTGCAATTTTCCAGTTCTTTGTGACCACTCCTGACTAGTGATTCTTGAAAGATCACCACCAATGCCTCACAGTCTCTAAAGACACCTCTTTCAGAACCCTGGTGTGTAATACGTGACTTATCCACCTTTAGACCTCTCAGCTTCCCCAGCACCAACTTCCCACTGCACTAACTTCTGCCCCCTGGCTTTTGCATTCCTGGCACATTGCTGGCGTCTTCCACTGTGAAGACAGATGCAGAAAACTTAGTTTTAGCTGTTAAATGTAACTTTGTATTTGAAAACTTGTTGTTTCACTTAGTGATCACTAGTTGGTTGAAGCAAATCCCTTACTCGGTTACAGCAGATTGGCAATAGCAGACCCCATTTCCCAACCCCCCATAATCTATTACAACAGGGTTAACTGTATATCAAATTATGAGAGGCGTAGACAGGGTGACCGGTCAGAACCTTTCCCAAAGGTGGAAATGCCAAAGGCTAGCTTTCAGGTGAGAGGGGCAAAGCATAAAGAATATGTGCAGGGCAAGTTTTTTTTTACACAAAGGGCGTTGAGCGTCTGAAACTCTGCACCTCTGACATTTTCACCTAGGGAGCAAGATTGAATATTGAATCAATCTATGCCAGGGGTGGTCAAAGATAGAACAAGAAAGACTAAAATTAGCATTTGGATCATCAGCTAAATCTATTTCTCATATGTTGTTTATGCCTCCTGTGAGTGTGGGGACCCAACACAGACAGTGGAGCACATCATCATCAGTTGCCCCAAACACCGGCCACCGAATGGTGAACGAGTGTTTAAGAAGGAACTGCAGATGCTGGAAAATCAAAGTTGCAGTCTGAAGAAGGGTTTTGGCCCGAAACGTTGCCTATTTCCTTCACTCCATAGATGCTGCTACACCCACTGAGTTTCTCCAGCATTTTTGTGTACCTCCGAATGGTGAACGAGGTCTGATTGACCTGGACGATGACACATTGGCCTGGCTCGCCTCAACGAAGCTGCAGGTCTAAAAGACATATACGACAGAAGTTTATGGAGAGACAGGAAGTTCATTTGAAGCACAGACGTACCCTGGGATTTTGTGGAGTAGTCCATTAGTAGAGGTCCCTGCAGCAATCAATCCATTGCGATGAATCGTAATCATACCTAGATTCAAAATCTGGATTGATGTAAAATCATATATACCTCCCCCATTCAGTTTTAGAATTATACAAAGTACCTCCTCGCTAAAAATGTCTGTGCCGAACATGAGGCACGTATACAGGTGGTGCTTTTGCAGTGGTCGTGGGCGGTCGTGGAAGGTCCTACAGCAGCCTGCGAGCGATCGAGCGCAGCCTCAGCGACAGCGGGGCCAGGCCCACCCCAACCTCAGTCTGCAATAGACCCGACCCCAACCTGAAACGTCACCTATCCATGTTCTCCCCAGAGGCTGCCTGACCCGCTGAGTTACTCCAGCACTGTGAAACGTCACCTATCCATGTTCTCCCCAGATGCTGCCTGACCCCGCTGAGTTACTCCAGCACTCTGTGAAACGTCACCTATCCATGTTCTCCACAGAGGCTGCCTGACCCGCTGAGTTACTCCAGCACTCTGTGAAACGTCACCTATCCATGTTCTCCCCAGATGCTGCCTGACCCGCTGAGTTACTCCAGCACTCTATGAAACGTCATCTATCCTTGTTCACCAGAGATGCTATCTGCTCTGCTCAGCTACTCTACCACTGTGATTTTATTTTGAATTGAAAGATATTGAGTCAAGAATGCTTCAGACGTCACATCTTCCACATATAAAAATGCCTGCAGTAATTGGAGGCCAAGATAGAGTGGTAAAGAAAGCATATGGTGTGCTTGCTTTCATAGGTCAGGGCATCGAGTGGAAGAGTTGGTTAATCATGATGCAGCTTTATAGAACTTTGGTTAGGCCGCATTTGGAGTATTGCATGCAATTCTGATCGTTCTATTACAGGGAGGCTTATGAAGAGTATGGAGTCGCTGAATGATGCCTAGATTATGGGGTATTAGGATTGGATTGTTTTTACTGCAATGCCCGAGGAAGTGAAGAGACATGATAGACGTACATAAAATCATGAGCGGCATAGATAGGGTGCAGTCTGAATATTTTTTCCAGGATTGATGTATCAAATAATAGAGATCATAGCTTTCAAGTGAGAGGGACCAAGTTTAAACTTGAAATGCAGGGCACATTTTTTTCCCCACAGAAGGTGGTGGGTGCCTGGTATGTGATGGTGGAGGCAGATATGAGAGTGACATTTAAGAGAATTCTGGATAGGCACATGTATAACAGGAGATGGTGGGGACATGGATTATGTGTAGTACAGGGTCTTTTGCAGTTGTACAGGGTCTTGGTGAGACCACACCTGGAGTATTGCGTACAGTTTTGGTCTACTAATCTGAGGAAAGACATTCTTGCCATAGAGGGAGTGCAGAGAAGGTTCACCAGACTGATTCCTGGAATGTCAGGACTTTCATGTGAAGAAAGACTGGATAGACTCGGCTTGTACTCGCTAGAATTTAGAAGATTGAGGGGGGATCTTATAGAAACGTACAAAATTCTTAAGGGGTTGGACAGGCTAGATGCAGGAAGATTGGTCCCGATGTTGGGGAAGTCCAGAACAAGGGGCCACAGTTTAAGGATAAGGGGGAAGTCTTTTAGGACCGAGAAGAGAAAAACATTTTTCACACAGAGAGTGGTGAATCTGTTGTAATTATCTGTCACAGAATGTAGTTGAGGCCAGTTCATTGGCTATATTTAAGATGGGAGTTAGATGTGGCCCTTGTGGATAAAGGGATCGGGGTATGGAGAGAAGGCAGGAACAGGATACTGGATGATCAGCCATGATCATATTGAATAGCGGTGCAGGCTCGAAGGGCCGAATGGCCTACTCCTGCACTTATTTTCTATGTTTCTATGTATTGTTCTATCTTCTGTCATGGAAGATATTATCTGATTTGACTGGTCAGCATGCAAACACGTTTTTCATACTGTATGTTACTGTTACTCATACGAATAATAAACCTATTGTCTGCCTATTGTTGGATTTTTGATGATGGTGAGTCATGAATGTAGCCTAGTCCATCACACAGATCTGGCCCATCAATATCAACTCTGTCTACACCACACTGCTGCAGAAAAGCAGTGAACATAATCATAGACTCGTCCCACCAGGTCATTCCTTCTTCTCCCTGCTCCCATCTGGCAGAAGGTACAGAAGCTTGAAAGTGAGCACCATGATGACTCAGGAACAGCTTCTTCCACTCTGTAGTCAGACATCTGAACAGTCCTTCTATAATAGACAATAGGTGCAGGAGTAGGCCATTCGGTCCTTCGAGCCAGCACCGCCATTCAATGTGATCATGGTTGATCATCCCCAATCAGTACCCCGTTCCTGCCTTTTCCCCCATATCTCCTGACTCCGCTATCTTTCAGAGCCCAATCTAGCTCTCTCTTGAAAGCATCCGGAGAACCTGCCTCCACCGCCCTCTGAGGCAGAGAATTCCACAGACTCACAACACTCTGTGAGAAAAAGTGTTTCCTCGTCTCCGTTCTAAATGGCTTGCCCCTTATTCTTAAACTGTGGCCCCTGGTTCTGGACTCCCCCAACATTGGGAACATGTTTCCTGCCTCCAGCGTGTCCAAACCCTTAACAATCTTATATGCTTCAATAAGAGCTCCTCTCATCCTTCTAAACTCCAGCGCGTACAAGCCCAGCTGCTTCATTCTCTCAGCATAAGACAGTCCCGCCATCCCGGGAATTAACCTTGTAAACCTACGCTCCCTCAATAGCAAGAATGTCCTTCCTCAAATTAGGGAACCAAAACTGCACACAATACTCCAGGTACTAAGCTAGGGTACTGTTCGATTCACATCTACCCCATTGCGGACATGGCCTATGTTCATAAAACTATGTTCTGCACTTTGTATCTATCCCTTTGTTCTTCCTATTGAGTATGGCTTGATTGTATATGTTTATATTATCTGATCTATTTCGATTGCTTGCAAAACAAAGCTTTTCACTGTACTTCAGTATATGTGACAATAATAAGCTTAAACTATACCAATGCATACAGAAATAAGGGTTTTGGAACATTGAAGAGTACAGCACAAGAACAGGCCCTTCAGCCCACAATGTCCATGACGGCTATGATGCCAAAACCATTACTTATCTGCCTGCGCATAACCCACATCCCTCCATTCCCTGCGTATCTATGTGCCTTTCCACAGTCTTTTAAATGACACTAACTTATCTGTCTCCAACCTGGGCTGCACATTCCAAACCCCAACCACTCTCAGTATAAAAAACTTGCTCCACACAACTCCTTTAAACTTTCCCCCCTCTCATCTTAGAGCTATGCACTCTAGTATTTGATATTTGCATCCCGGGAAAAAGATTCTGACCGTCACCCCGCTCGTAATTCTATTTACATTTTAAGTAGTATATAAATTTATTTCAAGCGTAATAATTTATGTTGAAACATTTACCGATGGTGTCATGGCTGAGAAATTGGCTGCGCGCTGAAATGTTTCTTGGTTTTTGTGTTCCGAGCTCATTCACTGGTTTGTAGGGTCCACATGAGGTTTCAGCAGGCGGGGAGACATGCTGTGAAAGGTCAGGGATTTCACACCACCGGTTAGTTCCCTTCACACCGGATTTCATGCTTTGAAAGTGTCTAAAACATTCAGCAGAACATCTCTTTCAAGGGGAAAGGACACTCACCTTCCTACTTCCCTATTGACTTCTCTAACGTCAAGTAACCCTTGCTTTCCCTCTATCTCCATCTCTCCCCTATCCTAGTTCTCCAACTAGTTTACTGTCCTCCTGATGAAATGTTGCTGATTGTATGCCTCGTTATCACCTTCCCCTCAGCCAACAATGATCCATTTTACATTTTCCTTGAACTTTGTCCCCCTTGATGTCTCGTTTTCACACCTTACCCTTCCATATCACTATGTCTCCCTTCCTCCTGACTCTCAGTCTGAAGAAGGGTCTCGACCCGAAATTCCACCCATTCCATATCTCCAGAGATGCTGCCTGTCTCGCCAAGTTACTCCAGCATTTTGTGTCTTATCTCACCTTCCTGAAGTTGGGCTGGCACTTCTGGTTCAGCCACTCTAAGTGCTCGGACAAAGACACATTTGTTGTCAAACCTTCGCTGGGGAACCCCATATTTTGAGCAAAAATTGAAGCTGTTGAAAAAAAATGTTTTTATTTTAGAATGAGCCTTATGTTTAGTCTTAGGTTAATTAATGCATTTAGGCAGAATGCAGGATATGCAGGATAATTAATGCAGGATAATGCATTTCGTTGTCTCTGTACTGTACACTGACAATGACAATTAAAATTGAATCTGAATCTAAGGTCACGTGTAGTGAACAGTTCTATTTTGCATGCTAGCCTTTAGTGGCCTTCATCAGTGGAGGTATTGAGTACAGAAGTTGGGATGTCAAGTTACAATTGTGCAATTCGTTGGTGAGGCCGCATTTGGAATATTGTATTCAGTTTTGATCGCTCTGCTACGGGAAAGATTTACATAGAAACATAGAAAATAGGTGCAGTAGGAGGCCATTCGGCCCTTCTGTGGCAGAGATATACTGAAATCCTCTTGTAATGGAGGCCAACATTCCATTAACTTTCTTCACTGCCTGCTGTACCTGCACGCCAACTTTCAGTGACCGATGTACAAGGACACCCAGGTCTCGCTGTATCTCCCCCTTACCTAACCTAACCCCATTGAGATAATAATCTGCCCCCTTGTTTTTGCCACCAAAGTGGATAACCTCACATTTATCTATATTATATTGCATCTGCCACGCATCTGCCCACTCACTCAACCTGTTCAGGTCACCCTGCAACCTCCTAACATCCTCTTCACAGTTCACACTGCCACCAGCTTTGTGTCATCCGCAAACTTGCTAGTGTTGCTCCTAATTCCCTCTTCCAAATCATTAATATATATGGTAAACAGTTGCGGCCCCAACTCCGAGCCTTGCGGCACTCCACTCGCCACTGCCTGCCATCATGAAAAGGACCCGTTCACTCCTACTCTTTCCTGTTTCCTGTCTGCCAACCAATTTTCTATCCACGTCAACACCCTACCCCCAATACCATGTGCTCTAATTTTAGCCACCCGTCTCTCATGCAGGACCTTATCAAAGGCTTTCTGAAAGTCTAGATACACTACATCCACTTTACTTGTCACATCCTCAAAAAATTCCAGAAGATTAGTCAAGCATGATTTTTCTTTCATAAATCCATGCTGACATGGACTAATCCTTTCACTGCTATCCAAATGCCCCATTATTACCTCTTTAATCATTGACTCCAGCAACTTTCCCACCACTGAAGTCAGGCTAACTGGTCAGTAATTCCCCGTTTTCTCTCTCGCTCCTTTCTTGAAAAGTGGGATAACATTAGCTATCCTCCAATCCACAGGAACAAAATCATGAGAGGAAGAGATAGAGTGAATGACAGTATTTTACCCCCATGGTAGGGGAATGAAGAACCAGAGTGTATAGGTTTATGGTGAGAGGGAAAAGATTTATTAGGAACCTGAGGGGAACGTTTTCACAGAGTGTGGTAGGTTTATGGAACAAGCTGCCAGAGGAGTAGTTGAGGAAGGTACTATGGGAACATTTAAAAGACATTTGGACATGTAAATGGATAGGAAAGGTGTAGGGAGATATGGGCTAGGTGCAGGCAGGTGGGCCGAGCTTAGGTGGGGTTCCTGGATCGACATGGAGGAGTTGGGCCGAAGGAACTGTTTGACTGAAACAATTTAAAAGACATTTGGACAGATACATGGACAGAAAAGGTATAGAGGGATATGGGGCAAACGCGGGCAAATGGGACTAGTTTAGATGGGGCATCTTGGTCAATGTGGGCAAGTTGGGTTGTGTTGGGGAAGTGATCCAACATTGGAGGGGCTTTTAGAATCAAGGCTGCATCTGCTGTCAGGATGAGATAGACGATCCCAAGGTATTGTTTCAATGAATCAAACCTGGGTGGCAGTGTGAGCTGTGAGGATGATGCTATGAGGCTGCAGGATGACTTGGATAGGTTTGGTGAGTGGGCAGATTCAGTATAATGTGGAGAAATGTGAAGTTATCCTCTTTGGTAGCAAGAACAAGAAGGCACATTATTATCTGAATGGTAGACCAGCATTTTTAAACCAGCATCTGTAGTTCTTTCCTACACATTATCTGAATGGTGTCAGATTAGGAACGGGAGATGCAATGAGACTTGGGTGTCCTTGTGCATCAGTCACTAAGCATGCAGGTACAGCAGGCAGTGTAAAAAGCAATTAGCATGTTGGCCTTCATAGCGAGAGGATTTAAGCATAGGAGCAAGGAGGTCCTACTGCAGTTGTACAAGGCCCAGTGAGACCACACCTGGATTATTGTGTGCAGTTTTGTTCTCCTAATTTGAGGAAGGACATTATTGCAATTGAGGGAGTGCAGCGCAGGTACACCAGGTTAATTCCCGGGATGGCAGAACTGACATATGATGAAAGAATGGTTAGACTGGGCTTGTATTCACTGGAATTTAGATGGATGAGGGGATTTTATAGAATCAGATAAAATTGTTAAAGGACTGGACAGGCTAAATGCAAGAAACTTGATCCTGATGTTGGGGGAGTCCAGAACCAGGGGTCACAGTTTAAGAATAAGGGGGAGGCCATTTTGGACAGAGATGAGGAAATACTTTTTCAACCAGAGAGTTGTGAATCTGTGGAATTCTCTGCCACAGAAGGCAGTTGAGGCCAATTCAATGGATGTTTTCAAGAGAGAGTTAGATGTAGCTCTTTGAGCTAATGGAATCAAGGCATATGGGGAGCAAGCGGGAATGGGGTACTGATTTTAGATAATCAGCCATGATCATATTGAATGATGTTGCTGGCCTACTCCTGCACCTATTTTCTGTTTCTATGAAAGGCTGCTGGGGCTCCGAGCCCTCTCCAATTACTAAACCCTCAAGCAATGTTACAGTAGATAAGAAGTGATGCATTTCCGACTTTAGCCAAAGGCAAGAGAAACCTCTGAGATTAGTTACCTGACTGTCCCACCAGCAGCGTGTGAGTGCTGTGCACCATTACCGCTCGAGCCACACTGATCGCACTTTTAATCCTCCGCAGGTCCCCGACTCCCCCAACCTCCATCGTGTCACTGCAGATACAACATATATTAAGTTTGCAGATGGCACTAAGATGGGTCTTATTGTAGATAGCGAAGATGGTTGTCAAAAATTGCAGCAGGATCTTGATCAGTTAGTTTGTGTAGGATTTGTGTTTGAGTTGAGTCACGGGTACCGAGGTACAGTGAAAAGCTTTTGTCGCGTGCTAACCAGTCAGTGGTAAGACAATATATGATTACAATCGACAAATCCACAGTTACAGATACAGGATAAAGGGAATAAAGTGAACAACATTTAGTGTAAGATACAGCTGAAAGATTCTGATCAAAGATAGTTCGAGGGTCACCAATGAGGTCGATAGAAGTTTACGATTGCTCTCTACTTGTGGTAGGATGGTTTTCTGATAACAGCTGGGAAGAAACTGTCTCTGAGTTTGCTTTGGTGAGAAAGCACGGAAACTGGCCCTTCGGCCCACTGATTCCGTGCCGACCAGTGATCATCCTGTACACCAGAACTATCCGACACACTAGGTACAATTTACAGTTTTAGCCAGGCCAATTAACTTACAAACCTGTACATCTTTGGAATGTGTTTAAGAAGGAACTGCAGATGCTGGAAAATCGAAGGTACACAAAAATGCTGGAGAAACTCAGCGGGCGCAGCAGCATCTATGGAGCGAAGGAAATAGGCAACGTTTCGGGCCGAAACCCTTCTTCGGACTGATGGGAGGGGGGGGAGAAGAAACAAAAAAGGAGGAGGAGGAGCCCGAGGCCTGAGGGAGAGATAGGATCGGGAGGAGACAGCAAGGGCTAACAAAATAGGGAGAATTCAATGTTCATGCCCCCAGGATGCAGACTCCCCAAGCGGAATATGAGGTGCTGTTCCTCCAATTTCCAGTGTTGTTCGCTCTGGCCATGGAGGAGACCCAGGACAGTGAGGTAGGATACGGAATGGGAAGGGGAGTTGAAGTGCTGAGCCACCGGGAGGTCGGATTGGTTAATGCGGACCGAAATGTTCGGCGAAATTAAATTCGCCAAGCCTCCGCAGGGTCTCACCCATGTAGATCAGCTGACATCTAGAGCAGCGGATGCAATAGATGAGGTTGGAGGAGATACAGGTGAACCTCAGTCCCACCTGGAACGACTGCTTGGGTCCTTGAATGGAGTCGAGGGGGGAGGTAAAGGGACAGGTGTAGCATCTCTTGCGGTTGCAAGGGAAAGTGCCCGGGGAGGGGGTGGAGTGTGGCAGGAAACCGGAGCAGCCGGATAAAACCCTCAGTCACTGGAAGAAAATAGAAATTCTGTATAGACAGCACCCTGTCATTATTGAACCTGTAAGGCAGGAACTCTACCACCGTACTGACCCAGGTGGGGTGAGGGTGTTTCCCTGCTGTATGACTTTGAATCTAAAAACACATTTGAAGTAAATATAGACAAAAGGAACTGCAAAAGCTGCAATCGGAGATTGACAGATTCTAGATTAGTGCGGGTGCCAGCAGTTATGGGGAAAAGACAGAATGGGGTTGAGAGGGAGATAGATCAGCCATGATTGAATGGCGGATTAGATTTGATGGGCCGAATAGCCTAATTCTGCTGCTAGAACATGATCAGTCTTGCTGGAGGTACGTTGTCTTTCCATTCTCTCCACAGACGCTGCCTGACCCACTGAGTTTCTCCAGCTCTTTGCACCAACAGTCTGTCTGTCTTTTTGTCTTTTTTTAATTTTTAGTGTGTGTTAAAAGTTTCTGTAAATGTTCTCCGGTTTGTTTTATGTGGGTGTCTCCTCGGACTGACTTGAGCCCCACTGCTGGATGTGGACTTAACATCGGAGCTGATCCCTTGCCTGGGACTTACCATCAAGAGTTCGCAGTCTCAGGAGAGGCCGAGTCGGGAAGCTCCAACGACCCAGAGGCTTGACCAGCCCTGACCCGGGATCCGATTGCTGGCGCGGGAGAGTTGACATCCCCCCGATGCAGGAGCTGGATCGCCCCGATGCAAAGGGCCCAAACGCCGCCGGCTACAGGAGTCAAGATCGTCCCGTCAACGGAAGGCTCGAGGCCCTTGACCACGGGAGGGCATAGAAGGGAAGGGAATTGAACCTTTCTTCGCCTTCCATCACAGTGAGGAATGGGGAGGAGTCACTGTGGTGGATGTTTATGTTAAAATGTATTTTGTGTGTATCTTTGCTTTTTATTTGTATGACTGATATGGCAAATGAAATTCCTCGTATGTTGCAAAACATACTTGGCTAATAAAGTATTATTCTGATAGTGAATGTGTCTCCCCACACTGCGCAGGAGTAATGCAAGCTTTTTACCCATTCATTATCATGGCATCCAACGTGGTCTCCCCACTCTCATCCGGGCTTCCTCCAAAGCCGACTGTGCCACGACACTGTTCCCTCTCACACAGACTGCACCCGTTCTCCACCGCATCCAGTGCCGACCCATCAGAATTAACCGTCTTCCAGGCTAGAGACACCAAACAGACAGGTTACTTCCACCCCCCCCTTCCAACAGGCAGTAATCGCATCAACACCAGCCTTTATAACAACACATCAGCCCTCGACAAGGGCCCGTTGAACTGGCTACAGCGCCTGGAGGGCATTACATAACCTCTGCTGCCTCAAACGCAAGAAGAAGCCTTTACACCAGGAAGGCGGGCTTTATAATGTCATAGAGCCATACAGCATTGCTGCGTCCCAACTTGCCCACATTTCCCACCCACACTAGTCCCACCTGCCTGCATTTGGCCCATGTCCCTCCAAACCTATCCTATCCATGCATCGTTGCAATAATACCTGCCTCATCTATCCCCTCTGGCAGCTTGTTCCATGTACCTACTATGCTTTGTGTAAAAATGTTATTCCTCAGATTCCCATTCAATCTTTCCCAACCCCCCCCCCCCTCATCTTAAACCCATGTCCTCTGATGCTCGATTCCCCTACTCTGGGTAAGATACTGCGCGTCTACCCCATCTATTCCTCTCATGTTTTTGTACACCTCTATAAGATGCCCCCTCATCCTCCTGCGCTCCAAGGAAGAGTTCCAGCATGCTCAACCGCTCCTTATAGCTCAGGACCTCAAGTCCTGGCAACATCCTTGTAAATCTTCTCTGCACCCGTTCCAGCTTGACAACATCTATCCTATAACGTAGTGCCCAAAACAATTAGTTTATTATCGTCACTTGTGTGAGGTACAGTGAATAAAAAATTGTGTGCTATCCAGAGAAGACTATACATGATTATAATCAAGCTGTCCACAGTGTACAGATAAACCATAAAGGGTACAATGAAAGATAGTTTGATGGTCTCTAATGACGGGGGTAGAGGGGATTTATTACAAGGAAAGGTTGGACAGACTTGGAGAAACAAGTAACTGTAGATGCTGGTTTATTAAAAAAAAAACAGTCCATACGTTGCAGGAGCGGAATTAGGCCATTCGGCCCATCGTCTATTCCACCATTGAATCATGGCTGATCTATCTTTCCCTCTAAACCCCATTCTCCTGCCTCCCCTTAAACCAACACCCTTACTAATCAAGAATCTGTCAATCTCTGCCTTACAAATATCCATTGACGGCCTCCACAGATTTCTGCGGCAATGAATTCCACAGATTCACCACCCCCTGACTAAAGAAATTCCTCCTCATCTACTTTCTAAAGGTACGTCCTTTAATTCTGAGGCTATGACCTCTGGTCCTACTCTCCCACCAGTAGAAACAGCCTCTCCACGTCCACTGAGTTACTCCAGCACTTTTTTAATCTTTTTTTAGTAGACCAGCATCTGCAGTTCCTTGTGCTGGAGTAACTCAGTGGGTCAGGCAGCATCTGTGGAGAACATGGATAGGTGACGTTTCACAGAGTGCTGGAGTAACTCAGCGGATCAGGCAGCATCTGTGGAGAACATGGATAGGTGACGTTTCACAGAGTGCTGGAGTAATTCAGCGGGTCAGGCAGCATCTCTGGAGAACATGGATAGGTGACATGGATAGGTGACGTTTCACAGAGTGCTGGAGTAACTCAGCGGGTCAGGCAGCATCTGGCAGCAGCGGGTGGAGCATCTCTGGAGGACATGGATAGGTGACGTTTCACAGAGTGCTGGAGTAACCCAGCGGGTCATGCAGCATCTCTGGAGGACATGGATAAGTGACGTTTCAGGTTGAGACCCTTCTTTAGTCATTTTTGTTGTGAACCAGCATCTGCAGTTCCTAGTGTCCACTTCTGGCAAGTGATCAATGGATATATACATGGGAGGGGGTGAATGACAAATGGGTGACAAAGGCTGGAGACGAAAAAGAGGCAAAAAGGTGTCAGACAAGGAGAGAAGATGAGTGAAATGCAAAGTCGGATGGAAGGATATTGTTGGGAGAAGAGGTGTGGAGGTTTGAGTATGGTGGAAGTGGACAGGATGGCTCCTTTCTGAACACCTCCCCGTCAGCTGCCAGAGTGTATAGGATAGGTGTAGATGGACAGAGTGGTCAGCTCGGTTCACGCTCTGAACGTACAGTGTACAGAGGCAGGAGAACCAAGGAGTGAGCTGGTGGAACTGCTGCCTCACATCGCCAGAGACCAGGGTTCGATCTTGACCTTGGGCGCTGAATGTGTGGAGTTTGCACGTTCACCCTGTGATTGTGTGGGTTTTCTCCGGGTGCTCTTAATTGGCCCTCTGTAAATTGCCCCTGGTGTGATAACATAGAACTAGTGTGAACGATGGTCAGCTCTGGACTCGGTGGGACGAAGTGCCCGTTTCAATGCTGTGTCTCTGAACTAGACTAAAATATCAAGCATGGCACGGGGCGTGGATAGGGAGGGAGAAGAGGGTGAGGACAGGGAGGGAGAAGAGGAGAGGGAGGGCAGCGACCACAAGCAGGGAGAGGGAGAAGTAGGTGGCTAGAGCAATGCGCGGTGCTGGGAGTGAACGCTGTACTCACCTTGCTCGGCAGCCGCCCGGTACTGCCAGGTACACAACACCAGCGGGAGGAGCTGCTCTCCCCGCGGCCCCGCCAACGCGCACCAGCCGCCCAGCGTCAGAGCCGACACGGCCAGAACCAACACCACCGCTGCAACACGCCGCAGCCCCATGGCAGCCAGCGTCCGGCAGCAACACACACACACACACAGACAGACCGAGTCTCGTGGAACCACCCGATCCCCGTGTAACGCCCCGTAGACAATAGACTACGCGTTCCGTCCCCGCCCTCTGCAATGATCTCCACCCTGGGGAAGTCCACAGAGTTCACTTGTCATGTGCACCGGCAACTCAACACTCATTCCTACTTGCTTCCCTTTGCAGGCTCGTTAGTGTAACAACACACGGATGGATGAATGCACAATAATCGGGATAGATAGGGTTCACAATGACAATAGGGGGATTGTACACAAAATGCTGGAGAAACTAAGCGGGTGCAGCAGCATCTATGGAGCGAAGGAAATAGGCAACGTTTCGGACCGAAACCCTTCTTCAGATAATAGGGGGATTGCGTGTTATGGTCATCTGTTCTCCAGACTGGTGTGTGGAAAATAAAGTTTTCTATCATTATGCAGTACGAGGAAAGATTGACAAGACTAGGCTTGTATTCACTGGAGATTAGAAGGATGAGGGGATTCTTATAGAAACAGGTAAAATTATAAAAGGACTGGACAAGCTAGATGCAGGAAAAATGTTCCTGATGTTGGGCGAGTCCAGAACCAGGGGCTACAGTTTTAGACTAAAGGTGAGGTCATTTAAGACTGAGGTGAGAAAAAACTTTTTCACCCAGAGAGTTGTGAATTTATGCAATTCCCTGCCACAGAGGGCAGTTTCGGCCAAATCACTGGATAGATTTAAGAGAGAGTTAGATAGAGCTCTCGGGGCTAGTGGAGTCAAGGGATATGAGGAGAAGCAGGCACGGGTTATTGATAGTGGACGATCAGCCATGATCACAATGAATGGCGGTGTTGGCTCGAAGTGCCGAATGGTCTCCTCCTGCATCTATTTTCTATGTTTCTATTTTGCTATTGAGATGTATATTTTGGCAAATAATAAAATGTCCTGATAACTTAAACACCCACTCCCTTTCAAAGATATTGTCAATTTGCTGAGGTTGATTATGTCCAATTAACCGCTAACAATTATGCCATTCCTTGGCTTGCATCTGAGTAAAATTCAATTCAAAACCCACATATGGTTTGTGATTTTTTTTATTATAAATTTCGCTTCAGAAGTGTTTTCTTTTTGCATGCACTTGAGAACCATGGGTGATTTTTAAATTTTATAGCCAGATTTATCACTTCTGAAACTTTTAAATACCAAAGGAATCAAGAAAAAACACAAATAATGCTTTTTGATGAAATGCAGTGAGCAAACGCGATAATTCCTAATATTCTCAATCTTGATATCAGCACGGCCAATGTTCGCTAACCACTGTAGCTGTTGTTGTCCCTTCAGCTCTTGCTTCTAACATTATTTCTCCTCACTTTTAGATTCCTGAAGTAGGATAAATGTCTCTCACGGTTACCCCGATTTCCATAATTATTAACAGCACAAAAATTGACCATTTCGGCGTTTTTTAACAGGTAAGAACACGTACTTTCTTACCTGTTAAAAACCGCCGAAATGATCAATTTTTGTGCTGTGAATAATTGTGGAAGGTGACTGAGTGCTCTGAACCAAATGCTCTAGTATCTTTGCTCTGAACCCGAGCAAGGTGTAAGCAGCCGAAGGAGCGCATCCCCCGGGACAGCCCGCACTCTCCACCCCGGGGTCAGCGCTGTCCGGTCACGGCCACCCTCCGTGCCCCCCCCCCCCTGATTGCGGGAACAGACGGCCTGGGGTCCGCGAGCGTGGAACCAGAGTGCGGAGTCTGGATGCTGGGACAGAAGAAGGGCGGGCTGTGCTGGCAGCCATAGTAAATGCTTACCTGACATTCTCCGCTTGTACTCCAGTTGCCGATGCGTGGCAACAGTACGGGTCACGGCGTTGATGTCGTGCAACCAACACTAGACTCTTGAATGCCCAGTCTTTTACCCAGGGAAGTGAAATCAAGAATCAGAGGGCATAGGATTTTAGTAAGAGTTTTGTTTAGTTTAGAGATACAGTGCCGAAACAGGCCCTTCAGTCCACTGAGTCTGCGCTGATACGTAGACTAGCACTATCCTACACACTCGAGGGACAATTAACAATCTTTACTGAAGCCTACAAACCTGTATGTCTTTGGAGTTTGGGAGGAAACAGGAGAAAACCCGCGCGGTCACAAGGGGGAACATACAAACTCCGTACCATCAGCACCGTAGTCAGGATTGAACCCGGGTTACTGGCGCTACACGGCAGCTACTCTACCCGCTGCGCCACCGTACCGTCCCTAAGAGGGGAAAGATTTAACAGGAAAAAAGACACAGAGCACTAGAGCAATTCAGTGGGTCAGGCAGTAACTCAGTGGGTCAGGCAGTAACTCAGTGGGTCAGGCAGTAACTCGGTGGGTCAGGCAGTAACTCGGTGGGTCAGGCAGTAACTCGGTGGGTCAGGCAGTAACTCGGTGGGTCAGGCAGTAACTCGGTGGGTCAGGCAGTAACTCGGTGGGTCAGGCAGTAACTCGGTGGGTCAGGCAGTAACTCGGTGGGTCAGGCAGTAACTCGGTGGGGCAGTAACTCGGTGGGTCAGGCAGTAACTCGGTGGGTCAGGCAGTAACTCAGTGGGTCAGGCAGTAACTCAGTGGGTCAGGCAGTAACTCAGTGGGTCAGGCAGTAACTCAGTGGGTCAGTAACTCAGTGGGTCAGGCAGTAACTCAGTGGGTCAGGCAGTAACTCAGTGGGTCAGGCAGTAACTCAGTGGGTCAGGCAGTAACTCAGTGGGTCAGGCAGTAACTCAGTGGGTCAGGCAGTAACTCAGTGGGTCAGGCAGTAACTCAGTGGGTCAGGCAGTAACTCAGTGGGTCAGGCAGTAACTCAGTGGGTCAGGCAGTAACTCAGTGGGTCAGGCAGTAACTCAGTGGGTCAGTCAAGCAGTAACTCAGTGGGTCAGGCAGTAACTCAGTGGGTCAGGCAGTAACTCAGTGGGTCAGCAGTAACTCAGTGGGTCAGGCAGTAACTCAGTGGGTCAGGCAGTAACTCAGTGGGTCAGGCAGTAACTCAGTGGGTCAGGCAGTAACTCAGTGGGTCAGGCAGTAATATGGACAGAATATGGACAGTTTTTGTACACCAGCATGTGCAGTTTCTTGTTTCCATAAGATTTTAAAGGAACCCGAGAGGCAATGTTTTCACACAAAGGGTGGTTGGTTTTCTATGGAATGAGCTGCCAGAGGAGGTAGTTGAGGCAGGTACTATAACAGCTTATAAAATACATTTGGACAGATACATGGATAAGAAAGGTTTGGAGGGACATGTGTCAAAACACAAGTAAATAGGACTAGCTGAAATGGGGCATCTTCGTCACATGGATAGATTTAGGCCCAAGGGCATGTTTTCGCTCGGTATGATTCCATTGACTCTAACCAATAATAGTCAATAATCATTAGCACAAGGTAACCATAATAGTGCAAAACCAAAGCCCTTATACACCATAGATCCAGTCCATAGAAGATCATAGTTACTGAGGTTAGTGTTACTGAGGTTAGTGTTTTGTAGTGTTCAAGAGTACGAAGGTTGCTGGGAAGAAACTGATCTTGAACCTGGAGGTCACGGTTTTCAGAATCGCGATTCCCTTAAGAAAAATCTACAATTTGGTTTGAGAGGCAGCTATTTTTTTTATTGTAAATTAATTGTCTACTTACTTAAAAATAATTTTCCTGGGGCTTTGCAAGTAAACATTCACACATGGTAAACAAATATGTACCCCCATGCATCTTTGAAATCATTCACTCATCTTTACTCATTTAATGGGCAAATCAGACATGTCTGCAGTTTAATAACAACATCTCAGCAGATTGCAACAAAACTTCAGCATTTACTTAAAAATTACTTTGACACAGCAAGTTGTTGGAAGCTTATCAAAGGACGATTATGAAACAGTAAAACTACAATCAGTGCAAACAACTTGAATCATAAAATAATTTGCAATTGAAATGCAGTCTGAAAAAGGGTCCCGACCCGACATGGCATGTCCATTCCCTCCACAGACGTTGCCTGACCCACTGCGTTCCTCCAGCACTTTGTGTTTTGGGCAAGATTCCAGCATCTTCAGTTCCTTGCATCTTCATTAAATGCAGTCCACAGTTTGATCCGAGCCCTTTTCAGGATTGTAAACCATAAAATGAAACTGATCTAGTCCTGGGGATTTGCTACAAGCAGCACCTGTAGAACAAGAAGTTCAGGAAATCAGGATTAATGTAACACAGCTCAAGTATCTTTGTATTTTGAACAGTATCCGCTCCAATGTTTCTGATGGTCTGGAGAAAGACGTGTCCAGAACATAGAACAGAAAGATGTTTCCACTAGTGGGACAGTCTAGGACCAGAGGCCACATCCTCTAATGTACCTTTAGAAAGGAGATGAGGAGAAATTTCTTTAGCCAGAGGGTGGTGACTGTGGAATTCATAGCCACGTACGACTGTGGAGGCAGTCATTGGGTATTTTTAAGGTGGAGATTGACAGATTCTTGATTAGTACGGGTGTCAAGAGTTATGGGGAGAAGGCGGGCAAATGGGGTTGAGGGGGAAACATAAATCAGCCTATTTAGTTTTAGTTTTGTAGTTTTAGAGTTGCAGAGTCCGCGCCGACCAGCGATTCCTGCACAGTAACACTATCCTACATACACGAGGGACAATTTACATTTATACCAAGCCAATTAACCTACAAACCTGTACGTCTTTGGCTGTGGGAGAAAACTGAAGATCTCGTAAAAAACCCAAGCGGTCACGGGGAGGATGTATAAACTCCATACAAGCAGCACCTGTGCTCAGGATCAAACCTGGGTTACTGGTGCTGTGAGGCGGCAACTCTAACGCTGCACCACCGTGCCACTCACTGGAAAACTCTAGAATCCTCCACCTTAAGAAAAAGACTGTGCGTCCACTTTATCCGTGCCCCTCATGATCACGTACACCACAATAAGGTCACCCCGCAGCCTCCTCCGCTTCAAAGAAAAAAGTCCCAAGCCTATCCAACCTCTCCCTGTAACTCAAGTCCCCAAGCCCAGGTAACATACTGGTGAATCTCTTCTGCACCTATTCCCGGTCAATAGCACTGGTTATAATTCAGCTGCTGTAAAACAAAAATCAAGGAAGCTTCCAGGTTCAGTCCACTGAAGTGCACATGGATAGCACGCAACAAAAGCTTTTCACTGTACCTCGGTACACGTGACAATAAACTAAACTGAGTGTTTAAGAAGGAACTGCAGATGCTGGAAAATCGAAGGTAAACAAAAATGCTGGAGAAACTCAACGGGTACGGCAGCATCTATGGAGCAAAGGAAATAGGCACCGTTTCGGGTCAAAACCCTTCTTCAGACTGATGTGGGGTGGGGGGGGGGGGGCAGATAGAAGAAAGGAAGAGGAGGAGCCATGGGCTGAGGAATAGCTGAGAAGAGGAGGCTGAGGACACCTCCGCTCAGTCCGCAATAACCAACCTGATCTCGCGGTGGTTCAGCACTTCAACTCCCCCTCCCATTCCGAATCCGACCTTTCTGTCCTGGGCCTCCTCCATGGCCAGAGTGAGCACCACTGGAAATTGGAGGAACAGCACCTCATATTTTGCTTGGGCAGTCTGCACCCCAGCGTCATGAACATTGACCTCCAATTTCCGGTAGCCCTTACTGTCTCCTCCCCTTCTCAGCTCTCCCTCAGCCCTCTGGCTCCTCCTCTTCCTTTCTTCTTCCTTCCCCCCCCCCCCGCATCAGTCTGAAGAAGGGTTTCGGCCCGAAACGTTGCCTATTTCCTTCGCTCCATAGATGCTGCGGCACCCACTGAGTGTCTAAACTGAGTGCTTTATGGTGAATTGCTTTGACAATATATTTTTAGCTTTCATCTTAGTTCAGTTGTTGTTTACACCAGGTGATCATTGGCCAATGTTACTGAGAAGCCTTTATTTCTTTCAACCCGGGTCAACCACGTTAAGAAATCTTGTTGTGATAAAGATCTAAACTAGCCACCTCAGACCTTGTTTTATAGTGGTCATAAAACAATTCTGTGGACTTTGATAGAACCATTAAAAACAGGAGCAAGAGTAGACCTTTCAACCATGTAGCCTGGTGACCCATCCTGTATTCTCATCGGCCTCTCCATACGTACATTGATGCCTTCAGCCCATTCAACAATAGCCACCTTGCCTGACCTGCCCAGTTCTTCTTGTCTCTTCCCTTTCTGCATCTGCACTACAACTGTGTTTTTATCCCAAACCAAGTTATAATTTCCCTGTGGGGCCCACATTCCTCTAAACCTTTCCCCTCCCCATGTACCTGACCAAGAGGCCCATTCTAAACAAGCACAAACAGGCCCTTCGGCCCAACTTGCCCATGCTAAACAACATGCCCCATCTATACTAATCCCACCTGCCTGTGTTTGGCCATGAAGGAGGGTCTCGACCTGAAATGTCACCTATTCCTTTTCGCCACAGGATCATTGCCTGACCCACTGAGTTACTCCAGCATTTTGTGTCCAAATCCCATTCAACCTTTCCTATCCACGCACTTGTTCAAAAGTCTTTGAAATAATATAATACCAGCCTCAACTACCTCTGCCAGCTCGCTCCATATACCCACCTGAAAAAGTTATCCCTCAGGTTCCAATTAAATCTTTCCCCTCTCATCTATGGTCCTTGATTCCCCTAATCTGAGAAAAAATATTATGTGCCTTCATAGAACATGGAAAAATAGGTGCAGGTGTAGGCCATTCGGCCCTTCGAACCAGCACCGCCATTCAATATGATCATGGCTGATCATCTAAAATCAATACCCCGTTCCTGCTTTTTCCCCACATCCCTTGATTCCTTTAGGTCTAAGAGCTAAATCTAACTCTCTTGAAAACATCCAGTGAATTAGTCGGCATTGCCTTCTGTGGCAGAGAATTCCACAAATTCGTAACTCTGGGTGAAGTTTTTCCTCATCTCAGTCCTAAATAGCCCACCCCTTATTCTTAAACTGTGACCCCTGGTTCTGGACCCCCCCCCCCAAAATCGGGAACATTTTTCCTGCATTTAGCCTGTCCAATCCTTTAAGAATTTTATATGTTTCTATAAGATCCCCTCTCAGTGAATACAAGCCCATCGACCCATTCTTTCATCATATGTCAGTCCCGCCATCCCAGGAATTGACCTGGTGAACCTACGCTGCACTCCCTCAATAGCAATAATGTCCTTCCTCAAATTAGGAGGCCAAAATTGCACACAATACTCCAGGTGTGGTCTCACCAGGACCCTGTACAACTGCAGTAGGACCTCCTTGCTCCTACTCAAATCCTCTCGCAATGAAGGCCAACATGCCATTAGCTTTGTTCACTGTCTGCTGTACCAGCATGCTTACTTACAGTGACTGATGTACAAGCACACCCAAGTCTTGTTGCATCTCCCCTTTTCCTAATCTGTTTAAGAAAGAACTGCATATGCTGGATAATAATCTGCCTTCCTGTTCTTGCCACCAAAGTGGACAACCTCACATTTATCCACATTAGACTGCATCTGCCATGCGTCTGCCCACTCACCCAACCTGTCCAAGTCACCCTGCAACCTCATGGCATCCTCCTTGCAGCTCACACTGCCACCCAGCTTTGTGTCATCCGCAAACTTGGAGATTCCCTCTTCTAAATCGTTTAATTTCCTCTTCTAAATCGTTAATATATATTGAAAAATAACAAGAAGCACAAGACAGACACCACTGTGCAGATGCCGAGAAGTGTGTTCAGCTTCGGCAGAACAACTTCTAATCTTGTGTGTGGACTTGATAAGAAAACTAGAGTCCCAGCACCGAGCATTGCGGCACCCCACTAGTCACTGCCTGCCATTCTGAAAAGGACCCGTTAATTCCTACTTGTTACTTCTTGTCTGCTAACCAGTTGTCTATCCATGTCAATACCCTACCCCCAATACCACGTGCTCTAATTGTGCACAATAATCTCTTGTGTGGGACCATGTCAAAGGCTTTTTGAAAGTCCAGCTACACCACATCCACTGGCTCTCCTTTATCCATTCTACTTGTTACATCCTCAAAAAATGACAGAAGATTAATCAAGCATGATTTCCCCTTCATAAATCCATGCTGACTTTGACCGATCCTGTCACTGCTCTCCACCCTATCTATTGAGGGGGTGCGGGAGGAAACCAGAGTTTGCAGGTCCCGGGAAGAACATACAAACTCTGTCAGACAGTACCCATAGTCAGGATCGAACCTGGGTCTCTGGCGCTCATGTCCCTATGAAATCACCTTAAATCTATGTCGTCTGGTTCTCGATTCCCGTACTCTGGGCAAGAGACTCTGTGCATCTACCTGATCTATTCCTCTCATGATTTTATACACCTCTATAAGTTCCCCCCCTTATCCTCCTGCGTTCCAAGGAATAGATTCTTAGCCAGCCCAACCTTTATTTTCATTACAAAATGTCACCTTGAAAGCGAGCTATCAAACTATATTTGATTTCGCATATGAATCCTACAAACACTACCCCACAGAGGTGCCACAGTTCATTAATCAGCAGATGTGAGGGGTTGTTAACAGATTCCCAACTTTCCTATCCAATTCCCAGCAGGAGGGCCATAATACAAAATAAAACTAATCTAGTCCACCCATTACAAATTCACATTGCTTCCTTTCCAGCAGCTTTTCCTCCCGTGCATTGTGTTTCAATGTGAATGTATCTTGTACAATATAAAAATCACAGTGGGTCTCCAGTGGTTCATTTTCATGGGTTTCAGGCGCAGAATTAGGCCATTCGGCCCATCAAGTCTGCTCTGCCATTCAATCATGGCTGATCTATCTTTCCCTCAACCTCATTCTCCTGCCTTCTCCCCATAACCCCTGACAACCGTACTAATCAAGATTCAGTCAATCTCCGCCTTAAAAAAAAACATTGACTTGGCCTCCACTCCTTCGGTGGGGCAATGAGTTCCACAGATTCACTGGCTAAGTAAATTCCTCCTCATCTTTCTAAAGGTACATCATTTTATTCTGAGGCTATGACCTCTGGTCCTAGACTCTTCCACGAATGGAAACATCCTTTCCACATTCACTCTATCCAGGCCTTTCACTACTCGGTAAGTTTCAATGAGGTCTCCCTTCATCTTTTTAAATTCCAGTGAATACAGGTCGAGTGCAGTCAAACGCTCATCATATGTTAACCCAATCATTCCTGCAAATCATTTGGAAAGCAGTGACGGGATCGGTCAAAGTCAGCATGGATTTATGAAGGGGAAATCATGCTTGACTAATCTTCTGGAATTTTTCGAGGATGTAACAAGTAGAATGGATAAGGGGGAGCCAGTGGATGTGGTATTTCTGGCCTTTCAAAAAGCTTTTGACAAGGTCCCACACAAGAGATTAGTGTGCAAAATTAGAGCACATGATATCGGGGGTAGGGTATTGACATGGATAGAGAACAGGTTGGCAGACAGGAAGCAAAGTGTGGGAATTAACTGGTCCTTTTCAGGCACCTTCTGTTTGGAAGGGCCGAATGGCCTACTCCTGCACCTATTTTTCTAAGTTTCTATCATTCTCGGTCTATTGAAGACATACTATAGTCTTCTGGAGGTTGAGGTACACATAATGAATCAGCAATCATACTTCCAACTACTCACTGGGTCTATCCACCGAGGAAGCAGGGTATTGTCACAACATATAAGAGACATTTAGACAGGTATTTGGATAGGACAGGTTTAGAGGGATATGGGCCAAACGCGGGCAGGTGGGACTAGTGTAGACGGGACATGTTGGTTGGTGTGGGCAAGTTGGGCCAAAGGGCCTGTTTCCATGCTGTATCACTCTATGACTATTGTATTCATCATATTTTATCAAGGGGGTCATACAGCACGGAAAGAGGCCCTTCAGTCCAACCCGTCTATGCCAACCAACATGCCCCAACCAAACTAGTCTTGGGAGAAGACACAAAGTGCTGGAGTAACTCAACAGGTCAGGCAGCATCTCTGGAGAACATGGATAGATGAGGCTTCACGGTGTGGCAAGCCCCACCTGCCTGTGTTTGACCCGTATCCCTCTCAACCTTTCCTATCCATGTACCTGTCCAAATGTCTTTTAAATGTTGTTGATAAAAGATCGGACCCTTCTTCAGACTGGTCTCATTTGCCACCATTTGGCCCATATCTCTGTCCCAATGCCTTTGTCCTCACCTCCACCCTGGGACCCCAGCGTTCCTTCCAGGCGAGTCAGAGGCTCACGTGCAGCTCCTCTAACCTCACCTGCTGCATCCGGTGCTGCTGATGTGGCCTCCTGTACATCGGCAAGACCATGCAACTATGCGGGACTGTCATATGCTGTGGGAATGGAGCGGCTGGGCTTGTACACTCTGGAGTTCAGAGGGATGAGAGGATATCTTATTGAAACATATAAGATTATTAAGGGCTAAAGGCAGGAAACATATTACTGATGTTGCAGGAGTCCAGAACCAGGAGCCACATTTTAAGAATAAGGGGTAAGCCATTTAGAATGGAGATGAGGAAACACTTTTTCACACAGAGAGTGGTGAGTCTGTGGAATTCCCTGCCTTAGAAGGCGGGTTCTCTGGATGCTTTCAGGAGAGTGCTAGATAGGGCTCATAGGGGATATGGGGAAAAGGCAGGAACGGGGTACTGATTGTGGATGATCAGCGGTGCTGGCTCGAAGGGCCGAATGGCCTACTCCTGCACCTATTGTCTATTCATTGTGTATGGTTTATTCCTGACCACATCCTCATCATTCGCCTCTGCCCTCTTTCCACCTTCGTGAATTATTCAGCCTGATAATCTTTTATCATAACTGCTGCAGTACACAGTGTGTGTCAGCCTTCAATCATCATCTCCAAAACACAAACGGAAAACAAAGCACACTGGTTTTGTCATTACATTTTACAACCGCAAAATATGTCCTGAAACGCTTTGTAGTCAGAGATGAATTGTAATCGTGCAAAGAATATGGTTATTTAGCGGACTATTGCTTCACAAAAGCTCTGTCTGCTTTGAAGCACTCCTGCAGGTGTAAAGGTCAGTAAAGGTGCTCGAGAAACCTTTACTCCTCGTTAATTATGAATATGATTAATACCAAGTTGTTTAGAGTCGTCTTGTTTAGCAATTTCTAACAGCAGGTAGTGAATTAGTATACACTGTTTCCACTATTAGAATCAAGTTTAGAGGCAAAAACACTGGAAAAGTATTACACAAATGTTTTTCTGGAGTAACTCAGCGGGTCAGTCTGACCCGAAACATCGCTATCCATGTCCTCCAAAGATGCTGCCCAGCCCGCTGAGTTACTCCAGCACTCTGAAACGTCACCTATCCATGTTCTCCACAGATGCTGCCTGACCCGCTGAGTTACTCCAGCACTCTGAAACGTCACCTATCCATGTTCTCCACAGATGCTGCCTGACCCACTGAGTTACTCCAGCACTCTGTGAAACGTCACCTATCCATGTTCTCCACAGATGCTGCCTGACCCGCTGAGTTACTCCAGCACTCTGTGAAACATCTTTCTTTTCTTCCCAGTTAATATTTGTTTCCAACTGGAGCGAGAGTTCTCATTCATTCCTATCCTAATATTCTCCATACTTCTCCACATTAACTGGTGGGAAGCAGAACAATGGGAAGGATAGTTCACCACATTAACTGGTTCTACATTTCTATTCTATGCCAGGGTCACATCGAGAAGACTTCATTAATTTGATTTGCAAATAATCTTGAATGGAATATATATGGGTGAGGTGCCGGTAGACTGGAGGGTGGCTAATTCGAATGGCCCACTCCTGCACCTATTGGTTATAATTCGTATGTCTCTTTTTAAGGGAGAACTTCAAGGAAACACCTGGAAACTTTTAGTTTAATATCTGTGGGAGGCAAATTACTGGAGTGGATTCTGAGGGATATGATTTATATGCATTTGGCTAGACAGGTTTGTATCCAACCTGATCTTGATATCACACTCGCTATGATTTTAGAGATACAATTTCTCTGTGGCAACAGTTCCTTCCGTCCACCATGTCCGCGATGACCAGCAGTCACCCCGTACTTTAGCACTATTCTACAAGATCCCGGCGTTTGCAGTTTCTTGTGTCTCCTGCTCCGATCTAAATTATTTGTTTGTGGCCAACTATTTTGCATAGAATGATTTAGAGACATACAGCACGGAAAGAGGCCCTTCAGCCCATCTCATCCATGCCTACCAACATGTCGCATCTACACTAGTCCCACCTGCTGGCATTTGGCCCAATTATGCCCCTCTCTTACAAAAGATTTCGGCAATCTTGTTTTATTTCCCTTTAGTCTTTGAATTTTTTCTCTGAGGATGTTCATAAGTTAGAAAGACAGAATTCGGGACATCAACTCTACTACGCCATTCAATCATGGCTGTTCTATCCTTCCCTCTCAACCCTATTCTCCTGCCTTCTTCCCGTAACCCCTGACAAGATGAGATTTATCCCAAGACTTACCGTAACTCCCAGTCTTGTTGGCACAGATGACGGCACCAAAAAGGTTTGGATGGTACTTTTGGATTCTTCTAATAACTTTCTGGCAGGCGGTGATTGGATCAATTCCCATTCTCATGTATTCCACTGCCTGGTAGCTGGGTTGGCAAACAAAACAGATGAATACCCACATTGTAAATGTACTGCATGTGCACTTTACCAAGGCTAGAAAATAAACTTTCTGCAAACTACTCAGCATTTATCTGTATGACTATACACATTGATAAATCTGAACCAATTTAAATTATAAGAAAATGAACATTAAAAAAAACTGCAGATGCTGGAAATCTGAAAAAGAAAAACCCTAGGACCACTCACCACTATAGGCAGCATTCAGTGAAAAGTCAGATTAGATCAGGTTAGACAAAAGTGCTGGAGAAACTCAGCGGGTGCAGCAGCATCTATGGTGCAAAGGAAATAGGCAACGTTTCGGGCCGAAACCCTTCTTCAGACTGATATCAGGTTAGTTTGTTTAAACCGGGATGTGGAGAGAATGCAGAGAATTATAGGCCGGTGAGCCTCACGTCAATGGTAGGGGAATTATTGGAGAAGATTCTTTGGGATAATGTGTAAGAAAGACCTGATTTTTTTAATTTCAGGGTTTCTGAAGAAGGGTCTTGACCCAAAAGGTCACCCATTCCTACTCTCCAGAGATGCTGCCTGTCCCGCTGAGTTACTCCAGCATTTTGTGTCTACCATTCTTTGGGATAGAGCAGTTCCAGAGTGGAATGTCCACATTGGGGTTGAGGTGAATCGGCCAGTACATTGGCTTATTGATGGTCATCGCCGACTCAGTGGGCCAGTTTCAGGCTGAATGTGGTGGGAGTTCCCGTACCTTGGGAGGAATCGCATCATGATGTCTCCATTCCCGGTCGCAGCTGCTGCTCCAGCTGTGCTGTCGGCATAGGCACCCGCTCCAACGATCGGGGAATCCCCTACACGGCTGTAAAACAGACACACCCACATATCACACACCCATCACTGCCCACGGCATCACCTATGATGGTCATTACCAGAAACATGCCAAATAGTAAATAGGGATTAAGAACATAGAACACCGTTGGGCGGCACGGTGGCGCAGCGGTAGAGTTGCTGCCTCACAGCGCCAGAGACCCTGTTCCATCCTCACTACGGGTGCTGTCCAGGCACTCCGGTTTCCTCCCACACTACAAAGACGTACAGGTTTGGAGATTAATTGGCTTGGTAAAAATGTAAATTGTGAGATGGTACAAACTCTGTACAGACCAGCACCCTGTAGTCAGGATGGATCCCGGGCCTCTAGCGCTGTGAGGCAGCAACTCTACCGCTGCTCCACCATGCTGTTCCATAACCAGTGAAGGCAACGTGGGGATTCAACCAGCTTGGCTGTCGATGTACAGAGTTTTAATTCCAATAGGAGCGATTATTGCAGAAGGTTTGATAGTCGCACAGTGAGCAATTTGTAATTTTCAGGCTAATTTTAGGATTTTAGTATCATTTCGTTCACTCTCCGACACATTTAAAAGCATTGGTTGGCATTAATAGCCATAACCTTATAGCACAGAATGTTAAACAGCGTATGATTTACAACTTGGCAGTAATTTTCACCTCTGCTGTCTGGGTGGTATTGCAGAGAGTAAATTGATCTGATGACTTTCATTCCATAATACATTTGTCTCACCAATTTAACGCCAATTTTCTACTAAGCAGTGGTATTAAGCCTGTGGCTATTCATGGAAGCAAGTGTGTTACATAAGTATGGTAATGTAGGACGGCATAGTGGTGCAGCTGGTAGAGCTGATGCCTCACAGCGCCAGAGACACAGATTGGATCCAAACCTCAGGTGCTGTCTGTGTGGAGCCTGCCTGTGACTGCGTGAGTTTCCTCCAGGTGTTTAAGTTAGAGTTAAGTTAGTACAGTTTAAGTTAGAGTTACAACGCGGAAACAGGCCCTTCGGCCCACTGAGTCAGCTTTGACCAACGATCCCCGCACATTTACACCATCCTACACACATGAGGGACAATTTACAATTATACCAAGCCAATTAACCTATAAACCAATAGACAATAGGTGCAGGAGTAGACCATTCAGCCCTTCAAGCCAGCACCGCCATTTACTGTGATCATGGCTGATCATCCACAATCAGTACCCCGTTCCTGCCTTCTCCCCATATCCCTTGACTTCGCTATCTTTAAAAGCTCTGTCTAGCTCTCTCTAGAAAGCATCCAGAGAGCATCTTTACGTATTTGGTGTGGGAGGAAACCGAAAACCGATGATCTCGGAGAAAACCCACGCTGGTCACGGGGAGACGATACCATCTGCGTACAGACAGCACCCGTAGTCAGGATCGAACCCGGGTCCCTGGCGCTGTGAGGCAGCATCTCTACCACTGCGCCACCGTCCCGCTCCGGTTTCTTCCCATATCCCAAAGGTGTGCGGGTTTGAAGGTTAGTTGGCCTCTGTGAATTGCCCATAGGGAGCGAATAAGAAAGTGAGATAACATAGAACTACTATGAATGAGCGATCAATAGTCAGCATGGACTCAGTGGGCCCAATAGCCTGTTTCAATGCTGCTTCTCTAAACTAAATGTAAACTTGCAAGTCATTTTACTCTCATCATATAAAGCGTGCTATTTAACAGCCTGAAGAAGGGTCTCCAACTGAAATGTTGCCTGTCCATTCCCTCCACAGATGCTGCCTGACCCACTGAGTTCCTCCAGCACTTTGTGTTTTGCTCAAGATTCCAGCATCTCAGCGCGTATGTGTGTGTGTGCGCGTGTGTGCGCTTGTCTCTCTGTGTGTGCACGCGTGCGCGCGTCTGTGTGTGTGTGTGTCTGTGTGTCTCCATCTCTCTGATATTCAGCATGTTGCTACAATAGCAGTCAATCACAAATAATGCTTGAGGTTAACTTTATCGTCAATACTGGGAGTAACCAGATCATCTTAGCTCAAATGTTAAATTCTCGTTTAGTTTAGTTGAGTTCAGAGATACAACGTGGAAACAGACCCATCGGTCCACCAAGTCCGCACCGACCATCGATCACCCATTCACACTAGTTCTATGTCATCCCACTTTCTCATCCACTCCCTGCACACCAGGGTCAATTTATAGCGGGCAGATTAACCCACAAACCCGCACGTCTCCTAATGTTGATGTGATAAGGTGAACGTCTTTGGGATGTGGGAGAAAACTGGAGCACCTGGAGGAAACCCACGCAGTCACAGAGAGAATGTACAAACTCCACACAGGTAGCATCCGGAGTCAGGATTGAACCCGGGTCTCTGGCACTGCGAGGCAGCAGCTCTACCAGTGCGCCACTGCGCCGCCCTGTAAATCCTTATGTTATGGAGAGGAACAGGGGTGAAGTAAGGAGAGGTAGTGAAAAGACTGAAAGAGACAGAGGCAGATGAACATGTAGACACACAGATAAACAGTTTTATGAAGCTTTAGATCACACTCTTTCTTAGGCCCCCTTCGGTCGTGGCTGACCATGGGTGTCTCCAGGGTGCTATTCCCTATATGGAGGATGCCTGTGCGTGACTTTGTTTAACGTGGGGAGACTGGTGCACAGACAGCCACCCCACGGTCCTTGACAGATCTGGGTCAGGATCCAGTGGCGTGGAGTCCAAGACGACCAGAGACCCTTTTCTGCTGCAGCCTTCATCCGCCTTCCCAGCCGTTGTGACGCTCCACTAAGGTCAGCCATCGTCCTCCGCCTGTTCCACCGTTGAGGTCTTGGTTGGATTTCTCTTTGTCAGACACCTCCCCCTCGACCTTACCGCCATGGGTGGCCCTACCAGCAGCATCGCTCCAGACGGCATCGCTCTCAGGATCTCAGGACCACACAAGCTTCTCCACCACAACAAGGTGACAATCCACGGAGATCATACATACCCATGGATTTTATGGATCTGCCCATTGGTCGATGTTCCTGCTGCGATATTCCCAAACTTATCAATTGCAATTAAACCTGATTCAAAATCAGAAAATATATTAAATTATACAAGAGATGCTGGGCTAGCGCTTCTCAATATGTACAAAACACAGCGATATAGAGTCATGGAGCTGCAGCACAGAAACAGCTCCTCCAGCCCACCTTGCCAATGTCAACCAAGTTGGCAAACTGAGCTAGTTAGATGGCATGTTTAAGAAGGATCTGCAGATGCTGGAAAAATCGAAGGTAGACAAAAATGCTGGAGAAACTCCGCGGGCGAGGCAGCATCTATGGAGCGAAGGAATAGGTGACGTTTCGGGTCTCGACCCTTCTTCACTGAAGAAGGGTCTGAGGAAGGGTCTCGACCCGAAACATCGCCTATTCCTTCGCTCCACAGATGCTGCCTCGCCCGCTGAGTTTCTCCAGCATTTTTGTCTACCTTTCTTTTAGTTAGTTGGCATAATGTGTCCCCAGATGGCACCCAACCCAGGCGACTATTTGTGCGCCAGCCACAGAAGCAGATCTACAATCACATATTACAATCTCACCACATGCATAACTCTCTACTACACTTTAGCTCAGCGGGGACCCTTGGACTACCTTTCATCGGACTTTACTGGCTTTACCTTGCACAAGTCGACATTCCCTTATAGATAATAGTCAATAGGTGCAGGAGTAGGCCATTCGAGCCAGCATCGCCATTCAATTCATGAATGATAGGAGCAGAATTAGACAATAGACTATAGGTGCAGGAGTAGGCCATTCGAGCCAGCAATTCAATGTGATCATGGCTGATCATCCCCAATCAGGCCCTGCCTTCTCCCAATATCCCCTGACTCTGCTATCTTTAAGAGCCCCATCTAGCTCTCTCTTGAAAGTATCCAGAGAACCGGCCTCCATCGCCCTCTGAGGCAGAGAATTCCACAGACTCACAACTCTGTGTGAATCATGTATCTATACACTGTGAACGGCACGATTGTAATCATGTATTGTCTTTCCGCTGGCTGGTTAGCACTCAACAAAAGCTTTTCACTGTACCTCGGGACACGTGACAATAAATTAAACGGAACTGAACTAGTCCCATGTCCGTGCATTTGGCACATGTCCTCCATAACTCTTCCTATCAATATATCTGTCCAAATGTCTTCTAAAAGTCATAATTGAACCTGCTGCTATCGCTTCCTCTGGCAGCTTATTTCAGACACGAAAAGCTGCAGTAAATCAGCGGGTCGGGCAGCATCTCTGGAGAAAAGGTTTGAGATGTTTGTCAGGAGACTGTGAGACCCCTGAACTAATATCTGAAGTTTCTCCCTATACAGCCTATTGCCCTCTGAATTAAAATGTTGCCCCTGGGGTCCCTCTTAAATCTCTCTCCTGTCACCTTTAAACTGTGCCCTCTAGCATTATTTCAGTTTATCTCAGTTTCAGTTCAATTTAATGTCACGTGTACTGAGGAACAGTAAAAAGCTTTTGTTGCGTGCTAACTGGTCAGCGGAAAGACAATCTATATAATTAAAAGTCTCATCTTGACCACTTCCTGTTTGCGCTGTGCTTTGATTTTAGAAAAAACGCTACCATATATGGCTGTGATTTTTTGGCCATCGTACTCAGAGTCCCCCTCCGCTGCGCAAGCCTTGAGGAGTTTTCCCATCGATGAAAAATAAAAGACTTGTTAGCGTTTAAAAAATCTTGAGATTCTCTCTCCTGTCAGTCACCGACATGAAAGCCACACCCCTTCCGGTGGGAGGGAGGACATTAAAACCCAGAAGTGTGGGCGTGGCTCAGTCTGCAAGATGGCGAAGGAGAGGTCACAACTGTCTGAGCTGGGAATCTACAGAACACTGTGTATGCAATGTACTTGAATAAATTATTTGTTAGCCCTTAATGAATATGAAATTAGTTATGCGGCCTGCCTTGTGCTTGAAATTGCAATGGCAATGGAAATGTAGTGAAAATACAATGAGCTGTTGGCTTGAGCCTGCCCTGTGCTTGAAAGTGCAATGGGAATGGAAATTAAGTGAAAATGCAATCAGCTGTTTGGCTTGGGCCTGCCCTGTGCTTGAAACTGCAATGCCAATGGAAATGAAGTGAAATGCAATCAGCTATTCGGCTTGAGCCTGCCCTGTGCTTGAAAGTTCAATGGCAATTAAATGAAAATACAATCAGCTGTTTGGCTTGGTCTGCCCTGTGCTTGAAACTGCAATGGCAATGGAAGTGAAATGAAAATGCAATGAGCTATTTGCCTGCCCTGTTTGAAACTGCAATGCAATTGGAAATTGTAATGTATTCATGTAAATGCTAATAGAATAGAACAGAATGCCTTTTATTGTCATTCAAACAGCTTGGTTTGAACAAAATTGCATTTTCTATAGTCTTACATTACAAAAAAACCCAAGACACACACTTAACACAGTTTACATAAACATCCATCACAGTGGATCTCCAACACCTCCTCACTGTGATTGAAGGCAAAGTCTTATCTCGTCCCTTTGTTCTTCTCCCGCGGTCCAGCAGTCCAACTGCAGCGTCGAGGCGACTGGGGCTCGCGATGTTAAAGCCCCCGGCGTACGATGGTAAGTTCAACAGCCGTTTAAGCCGCGCCGGACGATGTTAGGCCCCGCTCCTAGTCCTTTAAATCCCGCGATACCAGCGGGAGAAGTTGCCGTTGCGGGAGCTCCGAAAAGCACTCCCACCAGGGACCTGGAGCTCCCGATCCTTCTATGCAGAGGACTGTAGTTAAAACAGCATCTGTACAAATCAGCAAGAGTTTGTCAGGTAAACTCAATGTTGTGTCTACGTGGCAAGATGTCGTCCTTGGGATTGTATAACATTTTAGACTGAGGTTATTTTTGTCGAATTCCTCAAGCTGAATAGCGTTTGTACAGCTAAGTTTTAGATGAATTGTTACACCAGAACAGACAGGAATTCGGGGTTTTTGAATGGTCTTTAAAAAATAAACAAAGAGAACAGCGTCCACGGACTACATCGGAAACCTTAGCACTTTTGACAAGAGTAGAGAGCCGTTCAGCTCCTATATGGAGTGAGCAAACATGTTTTTCACGGCTAACAACATAATGGAGATTAGTGGTGAAGGAGAGATAGTGACTGAAACAAATAAGGCCGTTTGCGAACGCATGAAAGCGATTCTGCTCACGGAGATCGGTCCTGAAATGTACGGCACACTCGTGAATCTCCTTGCGCCCATAAAGGCAAAAGAATGTCATTTAATGACATTATGAAGAAGTTGGAGGAGCATTTCAACCCAAAGCCTCTGGAAATTGCAGAAAGCTCTAAATTCAGCACTAGAAACCAGAAGCAGAATAAGACAATCGATGAGTACATTGTTGCCTTCAAAAACTTAACTTTACACTGTAACTTTGGAACCTTTCTTGGACGAGCATTATGCAACAGATTTGTTTGTGGTCCAGTGGATGAACAAATTCAGTCCAAACTCATGAACACTCCAGATCTCACATTTGAGAAAGCATGCAAGATTGCTACCACAATGGAGATGGCATCAAAGAATGCTTGCGAGTTTCGCCCACCACAAACTGCAGTGGGCGTTTACAGTCACAAGGCAGTGCCAAAGGCCAAACCAAGAGGTGCTAAACCAAAAACAAAGTGTTGTGGGGAGCCAAGTTCAGCCAGTTGTTATCGTTGCAACGGTAATCACTCCTCCCAATTTTGTCCGTTCAAAAGGGCCAAGTGCTATAACTGCCAGAAGAAAGGCCATATAGCCTCAGCATGTTGGGCCAAGCTTAAAACAGGAAACTAACAATCTGCGGGGAATCAAGCAACAACACTAGAGAGGAGTTCACAACTTGGAGATGAACCCAGATGGAAATGAACTTGGGTTGTACACCATTTATGCAACCAACATCGATAAGCCTACAACCAGCCAAGGCAAGGACTTTCAAACTAAACTATTGATTAATGAACAGTTAATCGATATGTGTTATGACACGGCAGCAGATTGTTCGGTCATGAGCAGAGACCTGTACGAAACAAAGTTCCCACAGATACCATTGTTTGAGAGTAAGGTCAAGCTGAGAACCTACTCGGGTGAAGTTTTGGAGTCTTGTGGACAAATGAACTGTAAAATTCAGCATAATGGTCAGTCAGTAACACTGCCCATCATAGTGGCCAGCTACAGAAATAAACCAACCCTCCTTGGAAAGGATTGGCTGAGTAGAATAGAATTAGACTGGAAGAACATTTTCTGTGTCGATTTGACCAAATCACGTCTTGAAAACGTCATAAGCAAACATGCAAACATTTTTGCTGACAGTTACACGGGAATAACATGGTACTCTGCACACATTTGACTTAAGCAAGATGTGAAACCTGTGTATTGTCGACCAAGACCTGAACCATATGCACTAAATCACCAAGTGGAGGAAGAACTCGACAAGTTAGAGCGGAACGGAGTACACGTGAAGACAGACCAGAGTAACTGGGCAACGCCAATTGTGGCCGTAACCAAGGCTGATAAAACTGTTCAACAATGTGGTGACTACAAAGTCACAATCAACCAAGCTGTTGATGATGAACAATATCCGTTACCAACCTCACAAGATCTGTACGCAGAACTTAGTGGAGCAAGAGTCTTCACTAAACTGGATTTATCTCACGCTTACGCCCAACTCAATGTCGATAAGGAAAGTCAGCGGTACTTGACTATCAACACACATAAGGGCTTGTATTCATATACAAAGCTGCCCTATGGTGTGAAATCCTCCCCGAAAATGTTCCAGTCTGTCATGGACCAAATGTTACAAGGCACTGTGTGTGCAACCAGGATGACGTACATATATTTACAGAGGGCATGATAGAACATCTGGAAATCCTCGAGCAAGTTCTCACACGACTGAATTGCCACAATGTCAAACTGCGACAAAGTAAATGTGCATTTGCGCAGTCAGAGATGGTCTACCTTGGACTCAACGTGGATGCCAACGGACTTCGCCCTGTGAAGGCGCAAGTGGAAGCAATAGTGAATGCTCCAAAACCCAACACTGTGTCAGAGCTGTGATCATTCTCAGTTGTTGATTCATCTTTGGCTGGAATCATTTGATCAACATGTACACTTTTGATCCGATCTCCAACTTCAACTAAGTATCTTTTTGTTCCACACACTTCCACTATCTTCCCAACATCCCATTTGTCTCGACTGGACGTCGGGAGGACTGAGAACACAAACCTGCTCATATGGCTTGAAGTACCTCTCCTTTTTGTGAGAGGCAAAATGGCGTTTTTGACCTGTTTTTGTTCAACTCTCAAAGCCAATTTGGGTTGAACTAGACTTGGGCTTTTTCTTAGCCTTCTCTTCATCAGCAGTTCTGCAGGTGAGTAACCTGTTGTTGTGTGGTTCTGTACTTCAGCAAGAAACTAGCCAAACGATGTTTCATGCTGAGCTTTGAACTACCCTGCAAAACCTGTTTCTTGAGCATCTTTGACAACTCTAACTGACCTTTCCGCTGCCCCGTTAGAGGCTGGATGGTATGGGGAAACAACGTAATATAACAGAAATGAAATTGAGTTGTTTGGCCGGCCTGAAACCACTAATTTCGTCCCACAAGGCCCCAATTAGCCGAGAAACCAGTCCCTTTTGCCCAAAATGCCCGTATTAGCCCAGGAGGATCATTTTGGCCCAAAAGGCCAGACCAGGAAAGGTCCAGAAAAAGTGCCTTTCACTGAGATTTCACTCAGATTTTTTTTTAAAGAGCCCCTTCGGCCCATCAGGCCTGAACTAGCCCATGAGTCCCTTCGGCCCATCAGTAAGTATTCCCCTGCTAGTATTAAACCTCACCCCAGTATTTTTCTCCCTCCCTTCATTTGCTCCCTGTGAGATCCAGGCCAGGATAGACTTTCCTCCTTCATTGGTGTGATCTGCAGAAAAATATGAAAAATGTCTAAAATTTGATTCTCCACCCTCTCCCCCTTCTCTCTCACACAGAGTCTCTCACCTGTTTTGGATAGAATTTCTGGCAGTTTCTGAGCTGCCAGCCCACCAGACCTGAGTGTGAGCTGCCAGCCCACCAGGCCTGAGTGTGAGCTGCCAGCCCACCAGGCCTGAGTGACTGAGCTGCCAGCCCACCAGGCCTGAGTGACTGAGCTGCCAGCCCACCAGGCCCGAGAGACTGAGCTGCCAGCCCACCAGGCCTGAGTGACTGAGCTGCCAGCCCACCAGGCCCGAGAGACTGAGCTGCCAGCCCACCAGGCCCGAGAGACTGAGCTGCCAGCCCACCAGGCCCGGGAGACTGAGCTGCCAGCCCACCAGGCCTGGGAGACTGAGCTGCCAGCCCACCAGGCCTGAGAGACTGAGCTGCCAGCCCACCAGGCCTGGGAGACTGAGCTGCCAGCCCACCAGGCCTGGGAGACTGAGCTGCCAGCCCACCAGGCCTGGGAGACTGAGCTGCCAGCCCACCAGGCCTGAGAGACTGAGCTGCCAGCCCACCAGGCCCGAGAGACTGAGCTGCCAGCCCACCAGGCCTGAGTGACTGAGCTGCCAGCCCAAGAATCCCTTCGGCCCACAACACTCATACTAGCGTTCCAGAAAGCGCCCCCCCACTGGCAAGCAGTATTAGAATTGGTGGAGAGGTGGAATATTACGTTGGGGGCCAGCCCTCCCATGTGAACATGGGACCCAACGAGTCCCACTTAGTCTAGTACACAATTATAATTGAGTAATTTGCTGTGTACAGATACATGATAAGGGAATAACGTTTAGTGCAAGATAAAGCCAGTATGGAATCCACTACCCTGGGGAAAGACTGAACATTCAATGTATCCATAACCTCCCTAGATCTTGTACACCTCAATAAGGTCACCCCTCAGACTCGTACGCTCCAAATAATAAAGTTGCTTTCAAACTGAGAGAAGCACTCACCGATTGTGTCGTGGTTGTGGATGTTAGCTCGGTATGCCGACACTCTGTGCTGTTGTGACCCAAGCTCTTTGATTGGTTTATATGGTCCACAAGTTGTCTCAGGATTTGGGAAAACATTCTGTGAAAAATCAGTCAATTTCTCAATCAGTCGTTAAACAACATGGAACAGCTGTTATTCAAGATTCAAGAGATTCATGTGTCCCAGGTAGTACAATGAAATTCTTGCTTTGCTTCAGCACAACAGAATATAGGAGGCATAAATAAATACAGAACAGATCAGTGTGACCATATACCATAGAATATATATATACACACATAAATAATCAGATAAAGTGCAATGGGCTATTAATGTTCAGGGTTTTGTTTGAGTTGAGTTTAATAGCCTGATGGCGGTGGGGAAGCCGCTATTCCTGAACCTGGTTGTTGCAGTCTTCAGGCTCCTGTACCTTCTACCTGAAGGTAGTGGAGAGATGAGTGTGTGGCCAGGATGGTGTGGGTCCTTGATGATACTGCCAGCCTTTTTGAGGCAGCGACTGCGATAGATCCCCTCGATGGACGGGAGGTCAGAGCCGATGATGGACTGGGCAGTGTTTACTACTTTTTGTAGTCTTTCCCTCTCCAGGGCGCTCAAGTTGCCGAACCAAGCCACAATGCAACCGGTCAGCATGCTCTCCACTGTGCACCTGTAGAAGTTAGAGAGAGTCCTCCTTGACAAACCGACTCTCCGTAATCTTCTCAGGAAGTAGAGGCGCTGATGTGCTTTCTTTATAATAGCATCAGTGTTCTCGGACCAGGAAAGAGCTTCAGAGATGTGCACGGCCAGGTATTTGAAGCTCTTGACCCTTTCAACCATTGACCCGTTGATATAAACGGGTCTGTGGGTCCCCATCCTACCCCTTCCAAAGTCCACAATCAGTTCCTTGGTTTTGCTGGTGTTGAGAGCCAGGTTATTGTGCTGGCACCATTTGGTCAAACGGTCGATCTCACTTCTTGTCTGACACATTTCCACCAATACGGACAGACTGTGGTCTGTGAATGAGGAAGTCGAGGATCCAATTGCAGAGGGATGCACAGACACCCTGTTCTGCGAGTTTGGTAACCAGCTTGGAGGGGATGATAGTATTAAATGCCGAGCGGTAGTCAATGAATAACAGCCTGACATATGCGTTTTTGTTGTCCAAGTGGTCCAGAGCATAGTGGAGAGGCAGCGAGATCGCATCCACCGTTGATCTGTTGTGCGGTAAGCGAACTGCAGTGGGTCCAGGGTTTTGTCGAGGTAGGAGTTGATTTGCTCCATGATCAACCTCTCAAAGCACTTCATCACCACCAGCGTTAGTGCCACTGGTCGATAGTCATTGAGGCACGTTGCCTTGCTCTTCTTGGGCACCGGTATAATTGATGCCCTTTTAAAGCAGGTGGGAACCTCAGACCTCAGAAGTGAGAGGTTGAAAATGTCCGTAAAAACTCCAGCCAGTTGGTCCGCACAGGTTTTTAGAACACGACTGGGTATACCATCATCAGGTCCAGGCGCTTTTCGGGGGTTCACCCCTCTGACGGATTTTTTGACCTCGACCTCAGTGACCGAAATACCATCACGACGAATGGGGGCTCAAGAAGGCACATCAGTGTTCTCCTTATCAAAGTGTGGGTAAAACGCATTGAGCTCGTCAGGGAGTGATGTTTCGCCGACATTCGAGCTGCCTCCTGGTTTCGCCTTGTAGGAGGTGATTGCATTCAGGCCCCGCCACAGCTGCCGAACATCTGTCTCATCTTCCAGCTTGGAGCAGAAGTCCCTTATTGACGGTCTTAGCAAGGTCGTATCTGGACTTCTTGTAGACCACTGTATCATCAGACATGAATGCCCGGTGTCTGGAATTCAGAAGAGTGCGGATCTCATAGTTCATCCAAGGCTTCTGGTTAGCATAAATTCAAATTCACACATGCACTGACTACACCGCCCAACACAGACTTCCATCTGTATATATGTATATGATATATGTATATATGTCCCCCCCCCCCATCTCCCTTCTGTTTTTTGTTTTTTTTCTGTTTCTTGTTTTTTTGTGCTAAATTGTATGTATGCACTGAGTACGAGCAGCTTTCAGTTTCACTGTACATGTATAGTGACAATAAATGGCATATCTCTATCTCGGCTTCTGGTTAGGAAACACTCGGAAGGTTTTTGTTGGGATGTAGCCCTCCACACATTTCTTTATGAAGTCTGTAATGACTGTGGCGTATTCATTAAGGTCTCCTCCTGCACCTATTTTCTATGTTTCTACACTGTAAATGGCTCGATTGTAATCATGTATAGTCTTTCCGCTGCTGGTTAGCACGCAACACAAGCTTTTTACTGTACTTCGGTACACGTGACAATAAACTAAACTAAACTGAACTGAACTGGGTGGCACAGTGGCGCAAAGGTAGAGTTGCACCCTCACAGCGCCAGAGACCCAGATTGGATCCTGACTACGGGTGCTGCCTGTACGGATTTTGTACGTTCTCCCTGTGACCTGCGTAGGTTTTCTCCAGTTTACTCCCACATTCCCAAGACGTACAGGTTTACAGGTTAATTGGCTTTGGTAAATTGTAAAAATTGTCCCCAGTGTGGGTAGGTTAGTGCACAGGGTGATCGCTAGTTCATAACTGGTAGGAGCAGAATTACTGACGGGCAGATCCTCCCACAGGTGAGGTTGGCGCTAGCTGTTGGATTAGGGCGTGTGTTGCTGTTGTCCATTATGTGGTGTTGGCGCCTAGTCCCCAGGGTCTTGAACCACTTGCAGTCCTGGTGCTTCAGGCCCACCTGGGGGACATTTCTCCACCTCCCCAGCTCCGACAAAAACAGAGCCCCTTTATTTAGACCCATCTTCACATGGAGGTACTGGGAGCTGTGTGACTCACCTTCCAGCTATTAGGCTGACACTTGTTCTGCAGCCATTCCCAATGCAAGGACAGCGATCTGGTGGTCGTCAAATCTTCACTGAGGAATCCCATGTTCTGAGCAAATATTGAAGCTGTGGGGGAAAACTGTGTTTAAAAAAAATAGCTGGGTGCAAGAATATCGTCAAACGCACTGTTATGGGCCTGTCCCTCATGCCAAATTTTTAGGCAACTGCCGGCAGCTGTCATAGTCGTAGCAGGTCACCGAAAAACCAGCGGCAACCTACGTCATCCTGGCGAGAACCTACGACACCACCTACGTCGGGACAAGTCAAGCTGCGCTCATTGGCGTCAAACCCACTGTCAGCGAAAATTTTTCAACATGTTGAAAATTTAGCGCCGACCAGAAAGATGCTACGACTTTTTGCGCGACTGAGGAGACATGACTCCTGGCGAACATGTGGCGACAAACTAGTCACTTGTAGTTGCCTAAATATTTACCTAAGTGGGACAGGCCCATTAAAGTGGACATGGGGTTGAGTGAGTGATAAGGAGACAAGACATGGGTGCAATGTGCAGAATAATAAGGTTATTTATTAAACAGAAATATTAAATGGAATATTTTTAAATGATGCGACCCCAGAATGATATGGGTGGCACGGTGGCGCAACGGCAGAGTTGCTGCCTCACATCGCCAGAGACCCGGGTCGATCTTGACTATCGGTGCTGTCTGCTTGGAGTTTGTACGTTCTCCCTGTGACCGTGTGGGTTTTCCCCGGGTGCTCCGGTTTCCTCCCACACTCCAAAGACGTGCAGGTTTGTAGATTAATTGGCTTTGGTAAATATTGTAAATTATCCCTCGTGTGTGTAGGATAGTGCTGGTGTACGGGGATTGCTGGTCAGCGTGAGGACTCGAAACTAAACTAAGGGACCTGGATACATATGAAATATTACACTATATGAAATATTACACCAATAAATTTAAAAGAAAATGGTGATTTGACCCTTTTTATTTTAGAGGGCGAGATGAAAGAGTGCTCACGAATAGTCATCTTAGTGGAACTATGTGGATCTCAGCTGGAATAAATTATAATTATTCTAACAAATACAATTTTATATATATAAATCGTGGTTTTGTGTGTGTGTACTACCACAGACTTGTTTTATTTTCTAACTGCGTTTAGCACTAATGACTAGTGGATACAGGAAACTGTAGATGCTGCATTAATTCCAGAGACATTTCAGAACCCTGGGGGTTGCAAGATGGCGAGTCCTGTTCCAGAAGTGGATCTAATGTACCTCAGATCAAGTATGGTTTTTAAGGGAGAGTTGCTGCCTTACAGCTCTCAATCCTGACCTTGGGTGCTGTCTGTACGGAGTTTGTACATTCTCCTGTGACTGCGGGGGCTCTGGTCCTTCGGTCCAACTTGCCCACGCCAGCCAACATGTCCCAGCTCCACTAGTCCCACATACCCTTGTTTAGTCAATATCCCTCCCAACCTATCTTATCCATGTTCCATGATTTGACCAGGTAGCATGCAGAACAAGCTTTACACTGTACCTCTGTACACATGGTGTCAGGGGTTATGGGGCGATGGCAGGAGAATGAGGTTGAGAGGGATAGATCACCCATGATTGAATGGCGGAGTAGACTTGATGGGCCGAATGGCCTAATTCTGCTCCCATCACATGACAATAATAGGGACCATTGAGAAGATCCAAAGTTTTGATGAAATGCAGAAGCTGGGAGAGTTGTACGGTCTGTCGATGAGGATGTGAGCTTGATTACCTGACTCTCCCACCAGCAGCGTGTGAGTGCTGTGCTCCATTACTGCTCGAGCCACACTGATCGCACTTTTAACCCTCCGCAGGTCCCCGACTGCCCCAACCTCCATCGTGTCACTGCAGATACAACACAAATCACATCAGAGTGATATAGGCAGATTCACTGGCCTCAAGATCATAGATTTAGTTTAGTTTATTGTTTCGTGTATCGAGGAACTGTGAAAAGCTTTTGTTACATGCTAACCAGTCAGTGGTAAGACAATACATGATTACAATCGCCATCCACTGTGTACAGATACATGATAAAGGGAATAACGTTTAGAGCAAAGTAAAGTCCAGTAAAGTCTGATTAAAGATTGTCCGAGGGTCTCCAACGAGGTAGATGGTAGCTCAGGACCGCTCTCTCGGGTTGATAGAACTAGATTCAGATTAGTTGTCGATAGATTCAGGGACAGTTTCTTCCAGGCTGATATCAGGCAACTGATATCACTTGTTGGTGTTAAGACGGTTCAGTTGCCTGCTACTGACTGACTAGATTACTGACCTAAGTGTGAGGTGTAGCATTTTGGGAAGTCAAACCAGGTCAGGGCCTTCAAAGTGAATGGCAGGGCTCAGGGGAGTGTTGTAGAACAGAGGGATCTGGGAGTGCAGGTACATGGTTCACTGATAGTGGTGTCACAGGCAAGTAGGGTGGTGAAGCAGACTTTTGGCACACTGGTCTTCATCAGTCAGGGAATTGAGTACAGAAGATGTTACAATTGTACAAGACTTTTGTGATGCTGAATTTGGAGTACTTTGTTCAGTTTGTATCTCCGTGTTGTATGAAGTATGTCTTTAAGGGAAAGAGTGCATAGAAGTTTTAACGAGGGTGTTGCCTGGGCTCATAAAAACATAGAAACACAGAAAATAGGTGCAGGAGGAGGCCATTTGGCCCTTTGAGCCAGCATGGCCATTCATTGTGATCATGGCTGATCGTCCCCAATCAATAACCCGTGCCTGCCTTCTCCCCATATCCCTTGATTCCACTAGCCCCTAGAACTCTATCAAACTCTCCCTTAAATCCATCCAGTGATTTGGCCTCCACTGCCCTCTGCGGCAGGGAATTGCACAAATTCTCAACTCTCTGGGAGAAAAAGTTTTTTCGCACCTCAGTCTTAAATGGCCTCCCTTTTATTCTAAGACTGTGGCCCCTGGTTCTGGACTCGCCCAATATTGGGAACATTTTTCCTGCATCTAGCTTGTCCAGTCCTTTTATAATTTTATATGTTTCCATAAGATCCCCCTCATCCTTCTAAACTCCAGTGAATACAAGCCTAGTCTTTTCAATCTTTCCTCATATGACAGTCCCGCCATCCCAGGGATCAATCTCGTGAACCTATGTTGCACTGCCTCAATCACAAGGATGTCCTTCCTCAAATTTGGAGAACAGCACCGTACGCAATACTCCAGCTGTGGTCTTACCAGAGCCCTATACAACTACAGAAGAACCTCTCTACTCCTATACTTAAATCCTCTTGTTATGAAGGCCAACATTCCATTAGCTTTCTTCGAGGGCTTGAGCTATAGGGAGAGGTTGTACAGACTAGGACTATATTCTCTGGAGTGCTGGGGGCTAATGCCTGGTTAAACTGATCTTATTTGCCTGTACATGATCCATATCCCTCCATTCCCTGCACTTACATGTGACTATCCAAAAGCTTCTTCAAAGCCATTATCATATCATTCAAGATCCTCCCACCCCCGTCTGTGTACAAAATCTTGCCCCGCACATAGACAATGACAATAGACAATAGATGCAGGAGTAGGCCATTCGGTCCTTCGAGCCAGCACCGCCATTCAATGTGATCATGGCTGATCATCCCCAATCAGTATCCCGTTCCTGCCTTCTCCCTGATTCCACTATTTTTAAGAGTCCTATCTAGCTCTCTCTTGAAAGCATCCAGAGAACCGGCCTCCTCCGCCCTCAGAGGTAGGGAATTCAACAGACTCACCACTCTGTGAGAAAACGCGTTTCCTCGTCTCCATTTTAAATGGCTTACTCGTGATTCTTAAACAGTGGCCCCTGGTTCTGGACTCCCCCAACATCGGGAACATGTTTCCTGCCTCTAGCGTGTAAAACATCTCCATTAAACATTCCCCCTCTCACCTGATATAACTCTGCTCTCTAGTGTTGGACATTCCACCCTGGGAGAAAAGGTTCCACCCTGGGAGGGGAACGTGCAAACTCCACACAGACTGTAATGGAGGTCAAGAACGAACCCGGGTCTCTGGCATGGTGAGGCAGCGGCTCTAGAAATTGCAACACTGTGCCTGCTTGTGACCAGTTTACAAGATAATTTGAATGTAACCCCGTCAATACATGGAAACAAAACCTTAGGAAGTGTGACAGAGTTTATGTAATAATTAGGCAATATGTAACGGTAGCCAGGCTCGATTCTTACCCGTTCATAATCATGGCATCCAATGTTGTCTCCCCGCGTTCGTCCGGGCTCCCTCCATACCCCACGGTGCCGTCACACTGCGCATCCTCACACCAGCTGCATCCCTGTTCCACCGCATCTAACACTGAGCCCCCCGATGCAATGGTGCTCCACGCTAGACCACACACACACACACACAGACACACACAGACACACACACACAGACACACAGTGAGGAAGCAGGTTTAGGTTCATTATTGTCACGTGCACCGAGCTACAATGAAAGGATTGTTTTGCATTCTATCCAATTAGTTCGGATGATACGACACATAAATACAATCAGCTCAAACTCAAGTACAATAGGTAGACAATAGGTGCAGGAGTAGGCCATGCATGGCTATCCCCAAGTACATACCACTTGGCCACACAGCCATTCAATGTCACAATCACATCCCCAGGTTCATAAAAGCCGTACAGCCATAACTTCTCTCCAATGTATCACTTGATGATCATGAGTGCATCCCCTCCGCTATCTGTAAGAGCCTACAGCCTCTCTCAACGTATCCGCTGATCATCGCCCACATCCTCACACAGAGCCCAGGCCTTCTCTCAATCTCTCACTTGAGGAATCAACCTCTGATTGTAAAGTGCCTCTCAGGGATCTGGGAGAAGTGACACACTCCTTTTAAATGGAATGTCCAGACAGATTCGTGTGCCCCATCTAGTTGCCTCTAGAACAGACACATAAAACGTGATCTGAAACACATCAATTTCCCTAACAACCTCCTTGTCTCATTTAAGAGACAATCCAATCTACCCAATATGGCTCCCCTTTCATCATTCTAAACAAGAGTGTACTCCAGCTGAAACTCGAGCCATTCTCTCAGCATAGATGTCTATACAATACAATTTCTTGTAAGCCTTTATCAATAGAACCTTATAATCCTAGCCAATGTACTCATGCAAACATAGATCCCATTCATCATTCCTCAAATCTGGTCCAAACTATTCAATGCCAATCCTCCTCTGATCATCAGCATACTAAGTTCCTGTTCCAATTGCAGATTAACCTCTGGTACTCTCCCTCTCCTCAACAAAATTAAACTCCTCATTCATAAAGAGCAATAGGGGAAAATTCCCTGAATCAATTCTCAATTGTTAAAAACCTAATACATGAGTTCCAAATCGACGGTTCCATAATCAAAAGTAGGGGTTCCAAAATTTACCTCCGGTTTTCCATTATACTCAATATGGGCCCAGATACAGAGGTGAATCTGGACTGCGTGTTTCTCCTTCAGCCATCGTGGATCATTTCCTTCCTCTCTTGTGTGCTGATCCAAACCCACAATACTGTAAGTCATGTAATCTTGCCTAGGAGAACATCGTTACTGCAATCCTCATACTGAATTGAAAGTCAAGAGGTACAAGCCCAGCTGCTTGAATGGAACGGAAGTCAGAATTTGATACGATTAAGCCATCCCAGGAATTAACCTTGTAAATAGATAAACGCTGTACTGACTCAGATTGCAGCATAATAGTCCTTCCTCAATTAGTAGACTCAAATTTCTTAAAACCACAGTCAAGTTCACATCACAAAGGACGTCACATATCTCCCAGTTACAATTCAGTCAATTAAGTAAACCTACCTCTGTGGAGACCAAAACTCCTCCAGGTGTTCTCACAGGGGTACAATTGCAGAAACCTCTTTGCTCCTATACTCAACTCCTCAATTACCATAAAGTGCAATTAAACGATAGTATAAAAAGTACAATAAAAGCCATTTTATCATTAGAGCAATGGGGAAGATACAGAGTGCAGAATATAATTCACATCATTGTAGCAGATCAGTTCCAGAGACAAAGTCCAATGTCCACAATGGGGTAGATAGCTTCATTTATTTTTGCCACGTGTACTGAGGTGCAGTGAAACTCTTTTGCTTGCCACGTGCTATCAGTCAAGAAGACTATATATGATTACAATTAAGCCGTCCATAGTGCATAGATAAAGGATACAACATTTACTGCAAAAGTATAACACTGAAGTCCGATAGAGTCCAATTAAAGATCAGTACCCTGGATTATGGAAGGACTTCAGAAGTCTGATCATTCACTTCATGCCTTCAGTATTCTTTGTTCACATTCATAACCTTTGTTTATGATTCCACCATCTCACTACCTTTTATGCTGGCTTGTTCCAAATTTATCTCAAAAAGGAGCAATCATTATTTCAATATGCTGAACGTTAATTCAACAAAAGCCAGAGTTAAAAACCATGTCAACAGACAGATGTGGAGGCCAAGTCAATGGATATTGACAGATTCTTGATCAGTACCAGTGTTAGGGGTTATGGAGAAAAGGCAAGAGAATTGGGTTAGGAAGGAAAGATAGGGTTTCCATTGAGGTAGATGGGAGTTGAGGTTGGTTGGTGATGGGATGGTTCAGTTGCCTGATAACAGCTGGGAAGAAACTGTCCCTGAATCTGGAGGTGTGCGTTTTCACACTTCTGTACCTCTTGCCCGATGGGAGAGGGGAGAAGAGGGAGTGGCCGGGGTGCGACTGGTCCTTGATTGTGCTGCTGGCCTTCCTGAGGCAGCGTGAGGTGTTGATGGAGTCAATGGATGGGAGTCAATGACAGACTGGGCAACATCTACAACTGCAAATACTACTCTCTGCAATTTCTGCGTATCCCTGAATCTGGACAGTTTCTGAAGAAGGGTCTCAACCCGAAACGTCACCTATTCCTTCTCTCTAGAGATGTTGCCTGTCCCGCTAAGTTACTCCAGCATCTTGCGTCTATCCACAGTTTCTTCCCAGCAGTTATCAGGCTATCTTTAGTTGGACTTTGCCTTACACGAAACGTTATTCCCTTTATCCTGTATCTGTTCACTGTGGACGACTTGATTGTAATCATGTATTGTCTTTCCACTGACTGGACAGCACGCAACAAAAGCTTTTCACTGTACCTTGGTACACGTGACAATACACTAAACTCATTTCACTGTTCCATAGCAGGACACATAACATACTCTCAGTGAATGCAGAAACTTCTACAAAATAAGCAACGCCTTTATCTAGAACCCGCCCCTACAGTACACTCCAGGGTGGTGAATCTGTGGGATTCATTGCCACAGAAGGCTGTGGAGGCCAAGTCAGTGGATATTTTTAAGGCAGAGATAGACAGGTTCTTGAATAGCATGGACGGGTGTCAGGGGTTATGGGGAGAAGTCAGGAGAATGGGGTTAGGAGGGAGAGATAGATCAGCCATGATTGAATGGCGGTGTAGACTTGATGGGCCGAAGGGCTTAATTCTGCTCTTATCACATGATCTTATGAACTACCAGCTGCATGCACATTGTGGGGATGAATAGGAGTGGAACTCCCCGCATTGAACAGTGCAGCGCTGCTCCTCAAGAAGTTGCGTGGGTGGGGATTGCAAACAATGCAGGTCAGGAGTGTGCAATGGGTGTGTGCCAGCAAGTGGGGCACTGTGTAACACACTGTGCATGCACCATCATACAGGAACTGTGCAGTGCTGTGTGTGTGTGTGTGTGCGCACCGATACAGGAGCACTGTGTGCACATACATCAAGGCACTGTGCAACATTTCGTGCACCACTGACACACGAGCTGTGCATGCAGCAACACACGGGCAGTGTGCACACCCAGCACACGGGCTCCAGCAACTACGGGCACTGTGGTGTGTGCAGCACCAACACTCACCTCGTCGGGCAGCGCCTGCAAACGCCCAGGTGTTGAGCACCAGGGGCACCTGTGCAGCAGCCGCCGCCTCATGAGCCCAGACCACCCAGCAGCAGCAGCAGCAGCGCCACAACCACAGCGTAGCCCGGGGGGCCCATGGCAACGGCGGCACTCAGCTGTCACTCACACCGCTGCCCGCTGCACCGCTGCACCGCTTCCCCCGTCTACGGTGGCTGCACCAGCTGCAAATGTGCAGTGCACTTACGCCCAAAGTTGTTTTGCTGCAATATGTGCACCAGCCCCTCTGCCCTCCTCCCCGCCTACCCAAGCCCGGCCCCTTCCGATAAAACCACAATGTTTCCTTCAAAGTTTAATTCTCCCTCCCCAGAGCTAAATCAGTCCCCGTCTGTTTTGCAATGCAATCACTTCCCGTTTCCACATGCTCGGTATCCGGGGGGTGCGGTCACTGACAGCAGCTTCAAGCAAAGGCTTCAAATACTGTGCACGCAAAACTCTGCAAACTTTACTTTGCAAAATGCGTTCCTTTAGGCTAATTGGCTTGGTATTACATGCCAATTGTCCCTAGTGTGTGTAGAATAGTGCTAAAGTACGGGGTGACTGCTGGTCACCGCGGACATGGTGAACGGAAGGAACTGTTGCCACAGAGAAATTGTATCTCTAAAATCATAGCGAGTGTGATATCAAGATCAGGTTGGATACAAACCTGTCTAGCCAAATGCATATAAATCATATCCCTCAGAATCCACTCCAGTAATTTGCCTCCCACAGATATTAAACTAAAAGTTCCCAGGCGTTTCCTTGAAGTTCTCCCTTAAAAAGAGGCATACGAATTATAACCAATAGGTGCAGGAGTGGGCCATTCGAATTAGCCACCCTCCAGTCTACCGGCACCTCACCCATATATATTCCATTCAAGATTATTTGCAAATCAAATTAATGAAGTCTTCTCGCTGTGACCCTGGCATAGAATAGAAATGTAGAACCAGTTAATGTGGTGAACTATCCTTCCCATTGTTCTGCTTCCCACCAGTTAATGTGGAGAAGTATGGAGAATATTAGGTTAGGAATGAATGAGAACTCTCGCTCCAGTTGGAAACAAATGTTAACTGGGAAGAAAAGAAAGACGTTTCACAGAGTGCTGGAGTAACTCAGCGGGTCAGGCAGCATCTGTGGAGAACATGGATAGGTGACGTTTCACAGAGTGCTGGAGTAACTCAGCGGGTCAGGCAGCATCTGTGGAGAACATGGATAGGTGATGTTTCACAGAGTGCTGGAGTAACTCAGCGGGTCAGGCAGCATCTGTGGAGAACATGGATAGGTGATGTTTCACAGAGTGCTGGAGTAACTCAGCGGGTCAGGCAGCATCTGTGGCGAACATGGATAGGTGACGTTTCACAGAGTGCTGGAGTAACTCAGCGGGTCAGGCAGCATCTGTGGAGAACATGGATAGGTGACGTTTCACAGAGCTGGAGAAAGCCCAGGGAGTGATAGGTGGATACAGGTGAGGGGAGGCATGGTTTGATTGGCAGATGGGTGGATGAAGGCCAGAGATGAAAGGGTTACAAACACAGACTGAAGGAGACAAAAGGTTGGGTTTTAGACTTTCAACTTCAGATATACAGCATGGAAACGGGCCCTTCGGCCCATCGAGTTAGTGCAGACCAGGAATCACCCCCATACATTGGCCCTATCCTACACACTTGGGACAATCTGCAATTTATTTACCAAAGCCAATTAACCTACAAACCTGCACGTCTTTGGAATGTGGGAGGCAACCGGAGCACCCAGAGAAAACACACGCGGTCACGGTTAGAACGTATAAAGTCTGTACTAACAGCACCCGCAGTCAGGATGGAACCCGGGTCTCTGGCGCTGTGAGGCAGCAACTCTACCGCTGCGCCACCGTGCCTTGGTGGATGGTTTGAATGAGCGGTGAATTGTAAAACCAGAGGGAGGGATACAGGTGGAAGGGGGTGGAATGGATGGGTGGGGAGGGCAAAGGGAAATACCAAGGGCTTGCTGACACCTTACTGAATCCTCTAGCGACCAGTTCCAGAACGATAACTGACTGAAAGCTTTTGAGGCACAGTTTACACATAGCCAATTGCTTCATTACTCGAGGTAGACAAAAGTTCTGGAGAAACTCGGCGGGTGCAGCAGCATCTATGGAGCGAAGGAAATAGGCAACGTTTTGGCACCCGCTGAGATTCTCCAGCAATTTTGTCTACCTTCGATTTTCCAGCATCTGTAGTTCCTTCTTAAATGCTGCATTACTGGAGATGAATCATGGAAATCTATACACATTAGACCTTAAATATTCTCACCAATAAAAAATGGACATTTTGCAATTACATTAAATTTCCTATTTAACATTGAATGCGCAATTATTAAAATGTCAAAACGACATTATTTTGATGAAGTTACGGACATTTCGGGCACACTCAATAATTATTAACTCAGACGTATCATGGCAGCCAATTTTTAAATGTACTGAACCTTTTTTAAATTAGCTTCAAGTTAATCTAATGTATTTTAATCAGTCTGTTTTACAAAGGCAATGTGGGAAACATATGCACAGATTTACATCCCTCCTTCCCAGACAGATGCAACACCACAGCATAGAGGAGGTTGGAGAAGATCTATTTTCCATCACACCACTCTTGGTCATGTTTTGTGCAAGATGCAATATTTAAAAGACCCAGTGTTATTATGGGGTCATCAATGCATCAGTGCTGCACAGTGGTGCAGTGGGTAGAGCTGCTGCCTAACAGCGCCGGAGACACGGGTTCCATCCAGACTTCTTGTGCTGCCTGTGTGGAGTTTGTACGTTCTCCCTGTGACTGCGCAGGTTTCCTACGGGTGCTCCAAATATCTCCCACATCCCTCAAAGACGTACGTTTTTGTAGGTTAATTGACCCTCTGTAAATTGCCCCTAGTGTAGGGGGGAGTGGATGAGAAAGTGGGATAACATAGAACTAGTGTGAACGGACTTCTCCGTGGATTGTCACCTTGTCGTTGTGGAGAAGCTTGTGTGGACCTGAGATCCTGAGAGCGATGCCGTCTGGAGCTATGCTCCTGGTAGGGGCACCCATGGCGGTAAGGTCGAGGGGGAGGTCTCTTACAAAGAGCAATCCAACCAAGACCTCAACGGTGGAACAGGCGGAGGACGAAGGCTGACCTTAGTGGAGCATCACAATGGCTGGGAAGGTGGATGAAGGCTGCAGCAGAAAAGGGTCTCCGGTCGTCTTGGACTCCATGCCACTGGATCCTGACCCAGATCTGTCAAGGACTGTGGGGTGGCTGTCTGTGCACCAGTCTCCCCACGTTAAACAAAGTCACGCACAGGCGTCCTCCATATAGGGAATAGCACCTGGAGTCACCCATGGTCAGCCATCACCGAAGGGGGCCTAAGAAGAAGTGTGAACGGGTGATCAATGGTCAGCATGGGCTCGGTGGACCGAAGGGCCTGTTTCTGACCTATCTTTCAATCAATCAATCAGAGAAAAATAGCAATGTATATACATGTTTCAATTGATTAATGTCCATCCTGATAGATATACCATTACTGTTTGCTATGAGCTGATTACGGTGTGAGCTGATTGGTTTGAGGAGTCGTTTATAGAACATAGAACAGTATAGCACAGGAACAGGCCCTTCGGCCCACAATATCTGTGCTGAACATGGTGCCAAGTTAAGGTAATGTTTGCCTGCAGATTATCTGTATCCCTCCATTCCCTGCATATCCATGTGCTGTCTAAAAGTCTTTAAATGCTATTATTTGAGAGGGTTTAGTACAGTGTTTTTAGTTCAGAGATGTAGCATGGGAACAGGCCCTTTGGCCCACTGAGTCCGCACCAACCAGCGACCACCCGTTTACATTAGGTCCGTTATCCCACTTTCTCATCCACAATAGGGCAAATTAACCTACAAACCCGCATGTGTTTGGAGTGTGGGAGGAAACCAGAATGGCACGGTGGCGCAGTGGTAGAGTTGCTGCCTCACAGCGCCAGGGACCCGAGTTCCATCCTGACTATGGGTGCTGCCTGTACGGTGTTTGTACCTTCTCCCCGTGACCTGGGTGGGTTTTCTCAGAGATCTTGGCTTTTCGGTTTCCTCCTTCACTCCAAAGACGTAAAGGTTTGTATGTTAATTGGCTTGGTATAATTGTAAATGTTCCCTCGTGCGTGTAGGATGGTGTAAATGTGCGGGGATCACTGGTCAGTGCGGATTCGGTGGGCCGAACTCGCACGTCTTTGGAATGTGGGAGGAAACCGGAGCACCCGGAGAAAACCCACGCGGTCACAAGGAGAACGTACAAACTACGTACAGACAGCACCCGAGAGTAGGATTGAACCCGGATCTCTGGAGCTGTGAGGCAGCAACTCTACCGCTGCGCCACCGTGTACAACTACATTGATGTAGATTTGGACACATGCAAAGGTCAAACCAGGTAAACACAACTAATTTCTTCCCCTGAAGGGCTCGAGATAACCAGGCTGGTTTTCAATGCTGAGCTGGTACTTCCACCATTTCTGAACTAGGTTTTAATTGCAGATGTAGAGGAAAATACGGAACCAGATTCACAGGCACAGCACAGCACAGAAACATGCCCTTTGGCCCATCTAGTCAATGCCAATCAAGATTGCCCATTTAAGGTGGTCCCATTTGCCCAGGTTTGGCCCATATACCTCTAAACATTGAACAGTACAGCACAGGACTGGGCCCTTTGGCTACAGGGTGTCAGGGGTTATGGGGAGAAGGCAGTAGAATGTGTTAGAGAGGCAAAGATACTGATAGATCAGCCATGATTGAAGGGCAGCGTGGACTCGATGGGCCGAATGCCCTCAGAGGGTGGTGGAGGCGGGTTCTCTGGATACTTTCAAGAGAGAGCTAGATAGGGCTCTTAAAGATAGCGGAGTCAGGGGATATGGGGAGAAGGCAGGAACGGGGTACTGATTGTGGATGATCAGCCATGATCACATAGAATGGCGGTGCTGGCTCGAAGGGCCAAATAGCCTACTCCTGCACCTATTGTCTATTGTCTATTGTCTATTTCTGCTCCTATCAGTCATGAATTTATAAAGTTACTAGACTAAGTGGGACCCGTTGGGTCCCATGTTCACACGGGAGGGCTGGCCACCCAACGCAATATTCCACCTCTCCACCAATTCCAATATTGGTGGCCAGTGGGGGGGCTTTCTGGAGTGCTGGTATGGGTTCTTGGGGTGGCAGCTCGGTCCCTCAAGCCTGATCTGCTGGCAGTTCACTCACGGCTGGTGGGCTGGCAGTTGACTGATGACTATTCCTTGAAATTCCATTTCCAGCAGGGTGCAAGGCCACCAAATTCAAATCCATGTTCCTACCATTTCAATCAGGGTGCAAGGCCACCAAATTCAAGTGCCATTATTTACCACTATGAGCAGGGTGCAAGGCCACTGAATTCAAGTGCAGTTTCCAACCACTTCAAGCAGGGAGGAAGGCCACTGAATTCAAGTGCAGTTTCATACCACTTTCAGCAGGGTGCAAGGCCACCAAATTCAGTGCAGTTTCATACCACTTCAAGCAGGGTAAAACCACCATAAAACCATAAAACCACACAAAACACCAAACTCACAGTTCAGTAGACATTCAGTGTGTTCAGTTGATTCACAGCTCAGACAGAGTCATGACCTCTCCCTGCCCCATCATGCAGAGACTTAGCCACACCCACACTTCTGGGTTTTATAACCCCTCCCCCTCCCGCCGGAAAAGGTGTGGCTTTCAGGGCGTGATTGACAGGAAAGAGATTCTCAACATTTTTAAAACACTAATAACACTTTTATTTTTCATTGATAGGGACAAATTCTCTGCACCTGCTCAGCGGAGGGGGGACTGAGTAAGATGGCCAAAAATCACAGCCGTAAGTGGTAGCGTTTTATCTAAAATCAATATACAGTGCAAACAGGAAGTAAGTACATTTGCAGTAGTGCCTTTCAACTTCAAGCTAAAGCACCCAAGCCACCATTTGCAGTAAGTAGTGCCTTTCAACTTCAAGCAAAACACCCAAGCCACCATTTGCAGTAAGTAGTGCCTTTCAACTCATGCCACCATTTGCAGTAAGTAGTGCCTTTCAACTTCAAGCCAAAGCACCCAAGCCACCATTTGCAGTAAAAAGTGCCTTTCAACTTCAAGCCAAATCACCCGCCACCATTTGCAGTAAGTAGTGCCTTTCAACTTCCAGTCAAAGCACCCTAGCCACCATTAGCAGTAAGTAGTGCCTTTCAGCTTCAAGCCAAAGCACCCAAACAACGATTTGCAGGCAGTGCCTTTTTACTTCAAACAAACCATATTTTCATTTTCAAACCACATTAAGGGTACTCACAGTTGTGTAGACATTGTTCAGTGTTATTCAGAGCTCAGAGAGACGTGACCCTTGGCTTCATCCATCTTGCAGAGACTGAGTGAGGCACACCACTTCCTGGTTTTATAGTCCCTCCAGCAGGGGCAGCAGAGAGAATGGTGAATTTTTTAAACTTCAAGCCAAAGCTCCCATACCACCATTTGCAGTAAGTGGTGCCTTTCAACTTCAAGCCAAAGAACCCAAGCCACCATTTGCAATAAGTAGTGACTTTCAACTTCAAGCCAAAGCAGCCAACCCAACATTTGCAGTAAGTAGTGCCTTTCAACTTCAATCCAAAGCACCCAAGCCACCATTTGCAGTAAGTAGTGACTTTCAACCTCATGCCAAAGCAGCCAACCCAACATTTGCAGTAAGTAGTGCCTTTCAACCTCATGCCACCATTTGCAGTAGGTAGTGCCTTTCAACCTCAAGCCAAATCACCCGCCACCATTTGCAGTAAAAGTGCCTTTCAACTTCAAGCCAAAGCACCCAAGCCACCATTTGCAGTAAGTAGTGCCTTTCAATTTCAGGCAAAGCACCCAAGCCACCATTTGCAGTAAGTAGTGCCTTTCAACTTCAAGCCAAAACTCCCAAGCCACCATTTGCAGTAAGTAGTGCCTTTCAACTTTAAACCGAAGCTCCCGAGCCACCATTTGCAGTAAGTAGTGCCTTTCAACTTCCAGTCAATGCACCCAAGCCACCATTTGCAGTAAGTAATGCCTTTCAACTTCAAGCCAAAGCACCCAAACAACAATTTGCAGGCAGTGCCTTTTTGCTTCAAACAAATCATATTTTCATTTTCAAACTACATTAAGGGTACTCACAGTTGTGTAGACATTTGTTCAGTGTTATTCAGAGCTCAGAGAGACGTGACCCTTGGCTTCATCCATCTTGCAGAGATTGAGTGAGGCACACCACTTCCTGGTTTTATAGTCCCTCCCCTTCCCTCCAGCAGGGGAAGCAGAGAGAATGGTGATTTGTTTTTAAACAGTAATATCTCTCTGATTTGTCATCGATTAGAAAAATCCTCCACACCCGTAAGGCAGAGGGGAGCTCTGAGCGAGGTGGCCAAAAATGACTGCCGTAGGTGGCGGCGTTCTGTCGGAAATCGCAGCACAGTGGGCCAAAAGCGGTCAAGATCAGAGATTTAGTCATTTAGATAAATGTCTGTGCTGAACCTAGCTGAAATGATCTCATCAGCCTGTACATGATCCATATCCCTCCATTCCCGGTTTATCCATGTGCCTGTCTAAAAGGCTCATAAACACCACTATCGTATCTGCCTCCACCACCACCCCCGGCAGTGCGTTCCAGACCCCCACCATTCTCTGTGTAAAAAACTTGCCCCATGCATCTCCATTAAACTTTCCCCGTCCCGCCTTATAGCTATGCCCTCTCGTCTTGGACAACTCCACCCTGGCGAAAAAGTTGTGACTATCTAAAAGCGTTCCTTCCCATGCACCTGTCCAAGTGCCCTGTAAGTGTAGCGATACTCCCTGCCACAACGACCTCCTCTGGTAGCTCCTTCCATTCACCCACCACCCTTTGTGTGAAAAAGTGACCTCAATGTTACAAGGATGAGAGGGTATCTTATTGAAACATATAAGATTATTAAGGGTTTGGACACGCTAGTGGCAGGAAACATGTTCCCGGTGTTGGGGGAGTCCAGAACCAAGTTTCAGAATAAGGAGTAAGCCATTTAGAACGGAGATGAGGAACCACTTTTTCACACAGAGAGTGGTGAGTTTGTGGAATTCTCTGCCTCAGAGGGTAGTGGAGGCTGGTTCTCTGGATACTTTCAAGAGAGAGCTAGATAGGGCTCTTAAAGATAGCGGAGTCAGGGAATATGGGGAGAAGGCAGGAACGGGGTACTGATTGGGGATGATCAGCCATGATCACATAGAATGGCGGTTTTGGCTCGAAGGGCCGAATGGTCTACTCCTGCACCTATTGTCTATTGTCTATAAAGTTGCATTTAACTACATTAGTTATTCTTTAGCTTATTGTGTAAACCATGTTGGCATACTGGGCTCATCCCATTTGCCTGCATCTGGCCCATATCCCTCTAAACACTTCCTCTCCAGAGAACCTGTCTAAGTATGTTACTGCAAGCACAATAAAATTAAATTGAGTGCAATTTTGAAGGACTGTATGTGTTTCAATTTGCTGTCTTCATTTCACTGCCTGTAGTGAGCTATAGTTTCACTGGGGCTAATTCATGAAAGAAAAACACATTGCAGTTTGAAATGGTTATTTGAGCGAGATTGTTCTAACGGTAATGATTGTGTGCTGTGATTGCATAAAACAAAATAACAGCCTCTATGTATATTAATTCTATTCCTAAACTCCAGGGAATGTTGGTAAAAGCCCAGATAGTCATACAGTGATACAACGTGGAAACAGGCCCAACTTGCCAACACCGAACAACATGTCCCAGCTACATTAGTCCCACCTGCTCACATTTGGTCCATATCCCTCTAAACAATAGACAGTAGACAATAGACAATAGGTGCAGGAGTAGGCCATTCGAGCCAGAACCGCCATTCAATGTGATCATGGTTGATCATCCCCAATCAGTACCCCGTTCCTGCCTTCTCCTCATATCCCCTGACAGAGAGTTGTGAGTCTGTGGAATTCTCTGCCTCAGAGGGCGGTGGAGGCCGGCTCTCTGGATACATTCAAGAGAGAGCTAGATAGGGCTCTTAAAGATAGCGGAGTCAGGGGATATGGGGAGAAGGAGGAACGGGGTACTGATTGGGGATATTGAGCCATGATCACATTGAATGGGGGTGCTGGCTCAAATGCCGAATGGCCTACTCCTGCACCTATTGTCTATTGTCTATTGACTCCGCTATCTTTAAGAGATTCCACAGACTCACAACTCTGTGAGAAAAAGAGTTTCCTTGTCTCCATTCTAAATGTCTTACCCCTTGTTCTTAAACTGTGGCCCCTGGTCTGGACTCCCCCAAACCTGTCTAACTGTTTCTTAAACGTCGAGATAGTACCTGCCCCAACTACTTCCTCTGGCAGCTCATTCCAAACACCCACCACCCTTTCTGTGAAATGGGTGATGTTTCGGGTCGAGACCCTTCTTCAGACCAAGAGTCAGGGGTGAGGAAGACACAGAGATATGGAAGATATCTTCTGGAATTTTTTGAGGATGTAAAAGGTAGAATGGATAAGGGAGAGCCAGTAGATGTGGTGTATCTGGACTTGAAAAAGCCTTTGACAAGGTCCTACACAAGAGATTAGTGTGCAAAATTAGAGCACATGGCATTGGGGGTAGGGTATTGACATGGATAGAGAACGGGTTGGCAGACAGGAAGCAAAGAGTAGGAATTAACGGGTCCTTTTCAGAATGGCAGTCAGTGATTAGTGGGGTGCTGCAAGGCTCGGTGCTGGGACCCCAGTTATTTACAATATATATTAACGATTTAGATGAAGGAATTAAAGGTAACATCTCCACGTTTGCGTATGACACAAAGCTGGGTGGCAGTGTGAGCTGTGAGGAGGATGCTATGAGGTTGCAGGGTGACTTGGATAGGTTGGGTGAGTGGCCAGATGCATGGCAGATGCAGTATAATGTGGATAAATGTGAGGTTATCCGCTTTGGTGGCAAGAACAGGAAGGCAGATTATTATCTGAATGGTGTCAGATTAGGAAAAGGGGAGGTGCAACGAGACCTGGTTGTGCTTGTACATCAGTCACTGAAAGCAAGCATGCAGGTACAGCAGGCAGTGAAGAAAGCTAATGGCATGTTGACCTTCATTGCGGGAGGATTTGAGTTTAGGAGCAAGGAGGTCCTACTGCAATTGTACAGGGCCCTGGTGAAACTGCTCCTGGAGTATTGTGTGAAATTTTGGTCTCTAATTTGAGGAAGGACATTCTTGCTATTGAGTAAGTTTGCAGCGTAGGTTTACAAGGTTAATTCCCGGGATGGCAAGAATGGTATATGTCGACTGAGCTTGTATTCGTTTGAATTTAGAAGGATGAGAGGGTTTCTTATAGAAACTTCTAGGATGCTTATTTTGTCCAACTTGTTACAAATGTTGACATCGCTGTCATCGTCCGGCCTGAACAAGGATGCAAGCTTCCGGCGACAATCACTGTGAGCCATCACTTGTTGCAATAGATGATGGTGGTAGCAGAATTATCTCAGGGTACTTCCAGTTTCCAGCCCCGCCACGTGGACGCTTCTGCTATGGGGCCCTTAGAGGATTGGACAGGGTAGATGCAGGAAAAATGTTAGGGGAGTCCAGAACCAGGGGCCACAGTTTAAGAATAAGGGGTTGGCCATTTAGGGCTGAGATGAGGAAAAACGTTTTCACCCAGAGAGTTGTGAATCTGTGGAATTCTCTGCCACCGAAGGCAATGGAGGCCAATTCACTGGATGTTTTCATGACATAGCTAGATTTAATTAATGGGGCGAATGGAATCAAGGGATATGTAGAAAAAGCCGGAGTGGGGTACGGATTTTAAATGATCAGCCATGATCATATTGAATGGCGGTGCTGGCTCGAAGGGCCGAATGGTCTACTCCTGCACTATTTTCTATGTTTCTATGCGAGGTGTAAGTGTTCTCCATTGATCCTCACAGATGTCATGCTCTTTGTTTTCTCGTTCAATTTGTTCTCACGCACGGCTAGAAACAAAGAGCATCATGTATGTTAAGAGATATTTTCTCAAAGAATGCATTTTGAAGGCCTTTAGCTTTTGTTGTGGAAATCGATGGTCTTGCCTCACTCACTCTCCTGACCTCTTTATCTCCGTTTCTGTCAATCAAACAAGCAGTGCGGTTCACTGAAGGTTGGTGTCATTAGCGCTGACATCGATCCTTGCTGCTAAAGAAACTCAAAGAGGAACTGGCAAGGCCATTACTTTTTAATAATGCTCCAATATTTTTCTCAACCTGATTCAGAAAAATAATTTCTGCCGTGAAGATGGCTTACAATCTGGTATACATTCTGTATCTATACACTGTGGATGGCTTGATTGGAATCACGTATAGTCTGTCCAGTTCAGTTTAGTTTATTGTCACGTGTACCGAGGTACAGTGAAAAGCTTTTGTTGCGTGCTAACCAGCCAGCGGAAAGACAATACATGATTGCAATTGAGCCGTCCACAGTGTATAGATGCATGATAAGAGAATAACGTTTAGTGTAAGGTAAAGCCAGCAAAGTCCGATCAAAGATAGTCCGAGGGTCACCAATGATGTAGATAGTAGTTCAGGATTGCTATCTGGTTGGTGATAGGATGATTCAGTTGCCTGATAACAGCTGGGAAGAAACTGTCCCTGAATCTGGAGGTGTGCGTTTTCACACTTCTGTACCTCTTGCCTGATGGGAGAGGGGAAAAGAGTGAGTGGCCAGGGTGTGACTGGTCCTTGATGATGCTGCTGGCCTTGCCGAGGCAGCGTGAGGTGTAGATGGGGTCAATGGAAGGGAGGTTGGTTTGTGTGATGGTCTGGGCTGCGTCCACAATTTGCTGCAATTTCTTGCGGTTTTGGATATAGCTGTTCCCAAACCGTGATGCATGCCGATTAAATGCTTCCTGCTGAGTGGTTAGAATGCAACAAAAGCTTTTCAATGTACCTCGGTACATGTGGCAATAAACTAAACTCAAGTGTTGTTTTAGTTTAGTTTAGAGACACAGCGTGGAAACAGGGCCTTCGTCCCACTGAGTCCGCACCAACCATCAATCCCATTCACACTAGTTCTATATTATCCCACTTTCTCATCCACTCCCCATCCATTAGGTTCCAATTAACCTACAAACCCGCACACCTTAGGGATGTGGGAGGAAACCGGAGCACCCGGAGAAAACCCACTCAGTCACAGGGAAAACTGGGAAAACTCAACATACAGACAGAACCCGAGGTCAGGAACGAACCTGGGATTCCGGTGCTGTGAGGCAGCGACTCTACTCAATGTGCCAGTGTACCACCTGTTTACGACAACGAAGAGAAGTAGAGGAACAGTAACACTGGGCTAAAGTTACCGCACTGCTCAAAGTCAGCATCTGTGGAGAACATGGATAGGTGACGTTTCACAGAGTGCTGGAGTAACTCAGCGGGTCAGGCAGCATCTGTGGAGAACATGGATTGGTGATGTTTCACAGAGTGCTGGAGTAACCCAGCGGGTCAGGCAGCATCTGTGGAGAACATGGGTAGGTGATAGGTGACGTTTCACAGAGTGCTGGAAGTAACTCAGCGGGTCAGGCAGCATCTGTGGAGAACATGGATAGGTGACGTTTCACAGAGTGCTGGAGTAACTCAGCGGGTCAGGCAGCATCTGTGGAGAACATGGATAGGTGACGTTTCAGGTCGGGATCTTTCTTCGGAAGGGGGTGGGGAAGAAAGGTCGAAGAGAGGAGGAACTGGACAAAGATCGATGTGGTTGGTCCACGATAGACCTTTGGTAAAACAACCACCAAGAAACTCTCAACCATTTGTGTTCACAAAACACTAAACTTTGTCCGTGAAGTACACGATGGGAACAGCAACCCGCCAGGAGGCCCATCGGTCGGCATAACTGGGAGGAAACTGGAGACGTGCGAGGTGAGGAGCGAGGGCCGGGAGGAGGGTGAACTGGGGTAATGTCTCCAGCGCCTTCAATGTCGGCTGCAGGAGGAGCCCACGGGATACAGAGATGACTGGGCGAAGAGAGGAGAGGAGAGGAGAGGAGAGGAGAAGAGGACACGAGAGGAGAGGAGAGGAGTGAAGAAGAGGAGAGGAGAGAGGAGGAGAGAAGACAGAGGAGAGGAGAGGAGAGGAGTGAAGGAGAGGAGAGGAGTGGAGAATAGGAGAGGAGAGGAGAGGGGCGTCGGTTCACGGGTACTGTTAGTCAAAGTTCATTTTATTGGTCACATACACCCGAAGGTGCAGTGAAATGAATTTGCCAGCAGCGATACACTTAAAAAGAGCACACAATACACAATAACATTTAACACAAACATCCACCACAGCATTCTTCACTGTGGTGGAAGGGAACAAAGTTCAGCCAGTCCTCCTCCCTTGTTCACCCGTGGTCGGGGCCATGAACTGCTCCAGTACATCGAGCGAGCGGGCCAACTGGATTTTGACTTTGAATAATGGAAGCAAAACATGGCGGTGTCCACATGTGTAATAGACTGTATGCAAAAATAACTCCACTGTGCAGTTAGTTGCATGTGTGACAGATAAAGCAGCATTGAATTATCGAACTATTGTGAAGCTCTCCACCTTTTGTCAGGGGCTATATGTCTTGGGTCTTCTATTAAATGCTGCAGTGAAATATAGAGCCCAAATTTAAATGATAATCAACACAGTTTCAGTGACTTGGCACAAGCAGTGTTTAAATGACAAGGAATGATTCTCTCAGCCTCTATTGGAGATGGAGTGGCGAATTAAAGACATCATAATCAGTGCTACTGAAAATAAAACATATACCTAGGACTGTTATAAAGCGTACTTACTGTGACCGCTAGTGATTAAATATCAAACTTATTTAATACCATCCAGAGTTACAGACTGTAAAATTGATAGTTGGATCACATTAAGTAGAAAAGCTGTGTATAAATTAAGTCAGGCTGCACAGTCAATAAAATCTCTTGGCTCGCTTATTTCTCTCCAGTGAAGTTGCACGGCTGGTAAATAAAACAAGAGGCCAGGGTCTGTTTTAGCTGGTGTTCACTGCTGAGCAAGTGGGCCAAGAAGTGGCAAATGTAGTTTCATTCGAATGAGTGTAAAGGCCTTTTCTTCTATTCCCTTCATCTCTATAACACTAAAAGTCTTCCCATTGTTTGTGTTTGTGCCCACGATGTGTCTGTGTCAATCTTCTTTTCCTATCTTCTTCCAAACGCTAGGCCACAGCCTTCCCATTTTCACACATCCTACTCACATTTCCCCCCTGGTGGCGATAAACATCTTCCCGTCGCATTCCCAATTATATTTGCAAAGTTATTAATCCTTGAAATTTTAAAAACAGGCCCAAAAACTCACCCATTTTGGAAAAATAAATCCGAATGACGTCACAATGCACTCGCAAGGCAGGACAGGACACTCCGGGAGATAGGGGCACTCCAGCGCTCGGGGTGAACGAGGAGTGGTGGCGGCTGCGGTGCCTGGTGGGGAGGGTGGTGCCGCGAAGCCGAGCCTCCACGGGGACTGGGCCTGGTCCTGGGCTGGAACTAAGCCTGGTGCTGGAGCTAGAGTGAGGGCCAAACTAAGGGACAAAAGGTCAAAATACGGGACAAATTCCCGACAGCAATTCGTTGACCGACTCGGCTGTGGCTCGGGTTGGCCCGGGTGCTGAACGATGAGTTGCCCCGAGTGCTGGACTGCACACAAAGCCCAGCCGGCGGGCCAGCTGAGGAGTTTTGGCCCCGGGCCGCACGACATCGCAAAGTCCGGCACCCCGTCCAACTAATGAACCGATGATCGGCCATGAGAAGGAGGGGTGGTGGTGTTGGCGGTAAGCGAAGGTCCATAGGTCGGACAGCTAACTGCCGACCGATCGACGGGGCCACGGGCGAGGTACTGCTGCTGCACTCCATGGGCTGCACTACGTCGGGACGGGTGAGGCGGGGCCGGACGCGGTGCTCCTACCCGACAGTCCCCTCGACCCAAGTAGCAGCGGTCAAATACAGGACAAGGGCGGTCCCGTATGGGACAAACCAATTTAGCCCAATATACGGGATGTCCCGGCTAATACGGGACAGTTGGCAACCCTTAGTGGGAGCCTCCATTCTGTTTATCACCCTCACGCACAGATGCAGTAATGTACCATGCTGCCATCAGATGGCAGCAGAGGGCAGCTGTAATCTCTGCTGCTTGTGCAGCTAAGCAGAGAGGAGATTCCCATCACTGCCACTGTTTGCAGTTTGTGAACGGCAATGGACACTACTCCAAATGTCATTTTTAGTTCAGAGATTGCAAGATTTTGTTCCAGAGGAGGTTTACAAGAATGAACCCAAGAATGAGTGGTTTAACATATGATCAGCGTTTGCCGGCACTGGGCCTGTACTCGCTGGAGTTTAGAAGAATGAGGGGGGGTAAACTCATTGGAACTTACCGAATAGTGAAAGTCCTGGATAGAGTGGATGTGGAGAGGATGTTTCCAAGAGGACCAGGGGGCACAGCCTCAGAATTAAAGGACGTTCCTTTAGTAAGGAGATGAGAAGGAATTGCTTTAGTCAGAGGGTGGTGAATCTCTGGAATTCATTGCCACAGACAGCTGTGGAGGCCACGTCAGTGGGTATTTTTAAGGTGGAGATTGACAGAAATGATTAGTATGGGTGTCAAGGGTTATGGGGAGAAGGCAGGAGAATGGGGTTCAGAGGGAGAGATAGATCAGCCATGATTGAATAGCGGAGTAGATTTGATGGGCAGAATTCTGCTCCTATCACTTATGAGCTTCAGACCCTCAGTTAGATCTTTCCGTTAGTTCCCTGTTGAACTGTCTTTTGAGCAGCTTGCAAGACCATTTCAGCTGCAGTTAAAGTCAGCCCCAGTGGTTTGATCAGGTTTAGACAGATGATGGGATTCATTCCCTGAAGGACCTTGGCGAACCAGGGGAATATTTCAGGATATTGGCTTGTTTCATGATCACTGATAATATATTCTCATTTAAATCCAGATTTATTTTTAAATTGCAGAGGTGGGATGTGAACTAAGTCTCCAATCAATGAGCCAAGTCTCTGGACACGGGCTGAGTAAGTGAAGCAACATCCCAGTAATCTACTCGCTCTGACCCACTCAGTGTCTGAGGGACTGTCGGGTGAGTGAGGTTAACATTGATCGTGTTGTATCTGTCCTGTTGCCCAGCTGTCGATACTGGTGCATGCACACAGGGACAAGCTCAACCTGTCTTTATACTTAACACAGACACAAAAAGCTGGAGTAACTCCATCTGCCAGAGGAGGTAATTTAGGCAGGTACTATAAATTTTGGAAAGACTTTTGGACAGGTATATGGATGGACAATAGACAATAGGTGCAGGAGTAGGCCATTCGGCCCTTCGAGCCAGCACCGCCATTCAATGTGATCATGGCTGATCATCCCCAATCAGTACCCCGTTCCTACCTTCTCCCCATATCCCCTGATTCCGCTATCTTTAAGAGCCCTATCTTGCTCTCTCTTGAAAGTATCCAGAGAACCTGCCTCCACCGTCCTCTGAGGCAGAGAATTCCACAGACTCACAGACTCACCACTCTCTGTGAGAAAAAGTGTTTCCTCGTCTCCATTCTAAATGGCCTACCCCATATTCTTAAACTGTGGCCCCTGGTTCTGACTCCCCCATGGGACAGGTTTAGAGGGCTATGGGCCAAACGCAAGCAGGTGGGACTAGTGTAGATGGGACATGTTGGTCAATAGACAATAGACACTAGGTGCAGGAGGAGGCCATTCGGCCCTTCAAGCCAGCCTTCAATGGTCGGTGTGGGCAAGTTGGGCTGAAGGGCCTGTTTCCACACTGGATGGCTCCATGACTCTAGGGGGGGGAGTGTATTGGCTGCTTCAGTGGTGAAAGCTCCTCTGCACTTGTCTGAGTTGCTCCATTAAACTTAAAGTACCTGCTCGCCAGAGTGTTGATGTAACGATGAGTGAACACGAGCAGTGGCCCAGATTTAATTGCCAAGTGGCGGAGGTGGCTGAGCCGTGGAATCGGAGACAAGCGAGCTGCACTGGGACAGGCTCACATCTTATTCCAGCAAGGAGCGTCCGCTATGAGTGAACCAAGCGTAAAATCCCTGGACAAGCATAAAATCAGTCATGTTTTATTGTTATCGGAGTCAGGGGATATGTGGAGAAGGCAGGAACGGGGTACTGATTGGGGATGATCAGCCATGATCACTTTGAATGGCGGTGCTGGCTCGAAGGGCCGAATGGCCTACTCCTGCACCTATTGTCTATTGTTTATTGTCTATTAAGCAGTAGGTTGCAGGCACTGGGGGACAGTTTAGTTCAGTTTATTAATGTCAAGGGACAGTGATAAGCGACCAAGGCACACCCTGCTCCCCCTCTCCCCCAAAGGCCGGGAGGGAGGAGTGAGTGTAGACGGACATGAGGGGCGAGGAGTGAGGCTGGAGGAGAGGAGAGAGACCCGGGGTTTGTCCCACCGTGCCATTGTGGTCGGCTGTGGGAGGCTCCCATCCCCCCGTGAACAGGGGTGGAGGGGCGAGGAGAGGGACGGGGCTTCACTGGTTGACCCACATGACCAAGGAAGGTGCTGGCTGGAGGCCCTGCAGCAGCCTGGAGCTCGCCTGGATCGGGCACCGCCCATAACAACTAGAGCACCGACCGGACTCTGAAAATGGGGCCAAAACATGGCACATCTTGCATGCGGGATGAGTGGACTATTTCTGTACACTGCCTCATCGGGGACGTGCTTAGCGGGTGTTTCAGAGGCTTTTAGTTAGGCACAAGGATATGAGGGGTGATCTTACAGAGGTGTAGAAAATCACGAGAGGAATAGACGCACAGCGTCTCTTGCCCAGTGTAGGGGAATCGAGAACCAGAGGACACAGGTTTAAGGTGAGAGGGGAAACGTTCAACAAGAACCTGAGGGGCAACGTTTTCACACAGAGGGCGCATGGAATAAGCTGCAGATCATCCGTATCCCTCCATTCCCAGCATAATCACGTGCCTATCCAAAAGCGCCAACAGCACTATCATATCAGCCTCCACTACCACCCCCGGCAGCACGTTCCAGCCACCCACCACCGTCTGTGTGAAAAACCTGCCCCGCACATCTCCTTTACACTTTGCCCCTCTCACCGTATAGCTTCTTCTTCTTCTTGCGTATGGCGTGCACAGCCTAAAGTTGTAGGGCAACTTGTTCTATTTGATCTTATTTGATTGTGCACGCCGGGTTGATTGCATTCGTCGAAACAGGGCGGACCACATGAAGGTTGCAATCTCCCACCCCAACCTTATAGCTACACTCTAGTCTTTGATTTTTCCACCCTGAGAAAAAGATTCTGACTGACTGTGTACCCCAGGGTTTCCCAACCTTTTTCGTCCTGTTTACCCCCGGCAACTTTAACAGCACATGACAATGTTATTCCACTTATTTATGAACAACTAATGATGAACAGATACCGGTATACCAGAACCAAACCGTCAGTCAATGAGAAAAAATATGTATAAATCCACAATCTACAAATCTACCCCCTGGGGAGGAGACATTTACCCCCCCTGGGGGTAAATTTACAATAGACAATAGGTGCAGGAGTAGGCCATTCAGCCCTATAGGATGAAGAGATCTGGAGTATTGCGTGCAGTTCTGGCTGCTTATTACAGGAAAGATGTGGAGACTTTGCAGAGGGTGTAGATGAGGTTTATCAGAATGATGCCTGGATTAGAGGATATTAATTTGAGGAAGGACATTCTTGCTATTGAGGGAGTGAAGCGTAGGTTCACCAGGTTAATTGCCGGGAAGGCGGGACTGTCATATGCTGAGAGAATGAGATAGGGCTCTTAGAGATAGTGGAGTCAGGGGATATGGGGAGAAGGCAGGAACGGGGTACTGATTGGGGATGATCAGCCATGATCACATTGAATGGCAGTGCTGGCTCAAAGGGCCGAATGGCCTACTCCAGCACCTATTGTCTATTGTCTACATAAGGAGCCAGTATCAATCCAATTGCATGACATCATCGTGATTCTATGGGATAATTGGATAGCAGGAACCAAGAGCTAGCACAAGCACAAAGTGCTGAATGGCCTTCTGCTGTGCTGTTTCATTTTAAAATGCTGACATGTCCACGGCAAGGAAAATGTTCAGGTTTATTATTGTCACGTGTACTCAGGTACAGTGAAGAGCTTTGTTTCGCATGCTATCCATTCAGATCAGATCATACTACATATAAATCCAATCAAGTTAAACTCCAGTACAATAGGTGGAGCAAAGGGGAAGATACAGAGTGCAGAATATAGTTCTCAGCATTGTAGCGCATCAGTACCACAGACAAAGTTCAATGTCCACAGTACCCTAGCTTATGGAAGGGCTGTTCAGAAGCCTGATAACAGAGCGGAAGAAGTCAGTACCCTGTGTGATGAAGCATCCCCTTTAAGATCCGCTCCTCTCCCGGCCACAGGCCCATGAGCCACAGCCAAGTCCTATTAAGGTTCATTGGACCATTTAACCCGATCATACACACCCCCACCCCTTATAAACCCTGGAGCCCAGAGGGGAAGGAAGCTGTGGGAATGAGTGTAAATCCTCTTGTTTGTTGCTGGAAATAAGGCCCATTTGGTGAGTTGACACGTGTGTTTGTGTGTGTGTGTGTGTGTGTGTGTGTGTGTGTGTGTGTGTGTGTGTGTGTGTGTGTGTGTGTGTGTGTGTGTGTGTGTGTGTGTGTGTGTGTGTGTGTGTGTGTGTGTGTGTGTGTGTGTGTGTGTGGCTGTGTCTGTGTCTGTGCGCGTCTGTGAGTCTATTCATTACTGATCCAGTGTCATGACTGATGTCATTGCCTAGTTTATGGAAGGACCGTTCAGAAGCCTAATAACAGCATGTTATCCTTTACAAGCTTGTTGCCAGGACTCGAGGGCCTGAGTGACAGGGAGAGGCTGGGACTCTGTTCCTTGGAGTGCAGGAGGATGATGGGTGATCTTGTATAGGTGTATGAAATCACGAGGGGAATAGATTGGGTAGATGCACAGTGTCTCTTGCCCAGAGCAGGGGAATCGATAAACAGACGCCATGATTTTAAAGCGATTTTAATCAGGATCTGAGCGGTAACTTTTTCATGCTGGTGGTGGTGAGTGAATGGGGCAAGCTGCCAGAGGTGGCAGGTACTATCGCAATGTTTAAGAAACAGTGAAGGGCCTGTCCCACTTGGACATCATATGCACACCATTTACGCGGCATAATTTACGTGTCACGATGCACGCGTGGCACTTGGTGAGACGTGGTGGTGTAGGCAGTGACGCACGGTCGCGCAAATGGGACAAGCCCTTTAGACAGGTACATGGATAGGATATGTTTAGTGGGATGTGGGTGGGACTAGTGTAGATGGGACATGTTGGACAATGTAGGCTGAGGGGCCTGTTTCCACACTGTATCGCTCTGTAACAGGGGCACGAACTGTTCCTGAGCATAAAGCACGACATTGCAAACGGCTCGATTCTAAATATCCATTGTTGACTGGTTATCATGCAACGAAAGCTCTTCACTGCAACATGGCACAGTAAACTAAACTGTACCAATCCAACTAAAATCAGGTAAGTGTTAGGAAGTCATGAATACCTCCAGGGAGAGCAAAGTGATTGTGACATTGTCAGTGGCAAGTGAAAGAGAAAATGCATTCATTTTAAATAGTGAAAGGTTTTGAAAAAGAAAATTAGGAAATACTATATTCTATTTAAGATGATGTCTCTTTCTATTGTTGGGGAAATCAGTAAGAAGGCATGTTTTAATTTAAAATCATCAAATGAGAATGATAGCTCTTGCCTATTCATTACCATCTCTCTGTGTGGAACAAATCCATCACTATCTCATTATAAGCCTTCATAATTTTGAGGGCATTCATCAGATCATTGCTTAATCATTCAGTTTTCTTTGTTACTAAAGATTCTGACTCCTCGCATTTCTCTTCAGCAGCAACTTGCACAGCAGCTAACAACGTCATCAATCTACCGCACAAGTTCCACTGATTCCCAGCTTTAATGGATAGTCCAAAAACTCCCCTGCTGATTAATTAACTTCTGCAAGGTTAACATTTACTCCGTACTGATCTGTCATTCTGTACAAATGTCAAATTGGGATGCAAAGAGTTAATTCTGCAATTTGCAGCAAACTTGATTGATTTTCTGAATCGGTCCCAAGAAGGGCCCCAACTTGAAACGTCACCTATCCATGTTCGCCAGAGATGTTCGCCAGAGATGCTGCCTGACCCGCTGAGGTACTCCAGCACTCTGTGAAACGTCACCTATCCATGTTCACCACAGATGCTGCCTGGCACGCTAAGTTACTCCAGCACTGTGTCTTTTTTTTTTGGAAACATGTTCACAAGTTATAGTAGAATTAGGCCATTCGGCCCATCGAGTCCATTCCGCCATTCAATCATGGCTGATCTCTGCCTCATAATCCCATTTTCCTGCCTTCTCCCCATAACCCCTGACACTCGTTCTAATCAAGAATTTGTCTATCAATGCCCTAAAAATATCCACTGACTTGGCCTCCACCACCCTCTGACTAAAGAAGTTCCTCCTCACCTCCTTTCTAAAAGAGCACCCTTTAATATTGAGGCTATGACCTTTGGTCCTGGACTTTCCCACCAGTGGAAACATCCTCTCTATCCAAGCCTTTCATTCTGTAAGTTCACATTCACATTTATTGCCACATGCACCAGTTAAGCTACAGTGGAATTTGATTTAGCATGAAGCCCCACAAACAAAAGAGCACAATACACAATAGAATACAACATGAACATCCACCACAGTGGAATCAACATTCTTCACTGTGGTGGAAGACAATAACTTTGTCAGTCCTCCTCCTTTGTTCATCCGTGGTCGGGGCCATGAACCCTCCGCAGTTGCCGCTACAGATGGCCCGATGTACAAGTCAAGTCAAGTCAAGTTTATTTGTCACATACACATACGAGATGTGCAGTGAAATGAGAGTGGCAATGCTCGCGGACTTTTGTGCAAAAGACAAACAACAAAACAACCAAACAAATTATAAACACAATCATAACACACCTATTCATTTAAATAATAAATAATGGAAGGAAAAATAATGGAAGGAAAAACGTTCTGCAGAGTTAGTCACTGGTGAGATAGGCGTTTACAGTCCGAATTGCCTCTGGGAAGAAACTCCTTCTCAACCTCTCCGTTCTCACCGCATGGCAACGGAGGCGTTTGCCTGACCGTAGCAGCTGGAACAGTCCATTGCAGGGGTGGAAGGGGTCTCTCATGATTTTGTTTGCTTTGGAGTTGCACCTCCTGTTGTATAGTTCCTGCATGGGGGTGAGTGAAGTTCCCATAGTGCGTTCGGCCGAACGCACTACTCTCTGCAGAGCCTTCTTGTCCTTGGCAGAGCAATTCCCAAACCAGATGGTAATGTTCCCGGACAAGATGCTTTCCACCGCCGCTGCGTAGAAGCAGTGGAGGATCCTCGGAGACACTCTGAATTTCCTCAATTGCCTGAGGTGGTAAAGGCGCTGCCTTGCCTTACTCACCAGTGCTGAGGCGTGTGATGCCCATGTCATATCCTCAGAGATGTGGACTCCCAGATATTTAAAACAGTTCACCCTATCCACAGGATCCCCATTTATCCTCAATGGAGTGTACGTCCTCGGATGATGTGCCCTCCTAAAGTCCATGATCAGATCCTTCGTTTTTTTGATGTTCAAGAGGAGGCTGTTATCCTGGCACCAGAGTGCTAGACCAGCCACCTCCTCCCGGTAGGCCTTCTCATCATTGTCTGAGGCCCTCTCGTCGGGATGCTCCAAACTCTGATGTCGGGTCGGACAGACACTCTGCGGCTTGGAGGTCCCGAATCGGCCGCTTCCTACCGAAGACCGGGGCTACACAATGTTATAGGCCACAGGCCGGCAGTCAGAGCTCTTAAAGTCCACATCGCGCCCGCGCTAGAAGCTCCGCAGACAGCGACTTCAGAATGTCGTAGACCACGGGCCACTTCTTCTAGCGACCCCCCGCAAAAGATCACCAGACTCCGCGATGGAAAGTCCGCGCTGCGCTCGCTGCTGAAGCTCTGGACCCGACTCCGGTAGAGGCCGCACCAATCCAAGCTGTTAGGCTGCGAGGGAGGGTGAAATGCAACTAGGAGAAAAGTCGCATTCCACCCAGGTAAGTCACTAAAAAACTGTTTCCCCCAATTCCCGCCCCCACCCCTCCACACTATAACACACGTAAACACTCTAAAACACACTTTTAGACGTACTACAAACAAAAAAAAGTGGAAAGGACGAACAGCTGTCGGCTCGCGGCACCACCGGTCAGAAAGTTTCAATTAGGTCCCACCTCAACCTTGTAAACTCCAGCGAGTACAGGCCCAGTGCCAGCAAACACTCATCATAAGCTAACCCATTCATTCCTGGGAACATTCTTGTAAACCTCCTCTGGACCCTCTCCAGAGCCAGAACACCCTTCCTACTGCACCTATTGTCTATTGTCTATTGTCAGATATGGGGCTCAAATTTGCTCACAGTATTGTAAATGCGGCCTGACCAGCACCTTATCGAGTCCCAGCATTACATCTCTGTTTTTGTATTCCTGTCCTCTTGATATAAATGCAAAACAAAATTGTGACAGTCAAGCAGGCATACTTCCCCAGGAGACTGAGGAAATTCAGCATGCCTCCAGTGACTCTTACAGATGTCTACTGATGCTCCGTAGAAAGCAGACTGTCCGGTTGTATCACGGCTTGGTTTGAGAACAGCTCTGCCCAAGACCACAAGAAATTACAGAGAGTGGTGAATGTAGCCCAGTCCATCACACACACCACACTCCCCACCATTGTGGATGTAGCCCAGTCCATCACACAGACCACACTCCCCACCATTGTAGATGTAGCCCAGTCCATCACACAGACCACACTCCCCACCATTGTAGATGTAGCCCAGTCCATCACACACAGACCACACTCCCCACCATCGACTCCATCTACACTTCACGCTGCCTTGGGAAAGGAGCCAACAAAATCAAAGACTTGCCCCACCCTGGTCATCCCTTCTTCTCCCCGCTCCCGTCCGGCAGAAGGTACAGAAGCTTGAAAGCGCGCACCACCAGACTCAGGAACAGCTTCTTCCCCTCTGTTATCAGGCTTCTGAACGGTCCTTCCATAAGCTAGTATCTGCAGTTCCTGTTTCTACATCTTATGTTCATAAGTCATTGGAGCAGGTAGGCCATTTGGCCCATCGAGTCTACTCCGCCATTCAGTCACGGCTGACCTGTCTTTACCTCTCAACCCCATTCTCCTGCCTTCTCCCCATAACCCCTGACACCTGTACCAATCAAGTATCTATCTATGGTTACACAAAAAAGCTGGAGAAACTCAGCAGGTGCAGCAGCATCTATGGAGCGAAGGAAATAGGCAACGTTTCGGGCCGAAACCCTTCTTCAGACTTATTGTATCTATCTATCTCTGACTTAAAAATATCCATTGACTTGGCCTCCACAGTCTTCTGCGGCAAATAATTCCACAGATTTACCATCATCAGACCAAATAAATCCCTCCTCATCTCCTTCCTAAAGGTATGTCCTTTAATTTTGAGGCTGTGACCTCTGGTTCTAGACTCTCCCACTAGTGGAAACATCCTCTCCACATCCATTCTATCCAGGCCTTTCACTATTCAACTTAACCAATTGCAAAGAACTTTGTCTTCTTCTCAGCTGGGGAATGACATTGTACCAATGAAGGGGAGACCTGATAGACGTATATAAAATTATCAGAGGCACAGAAACGGTAGACAGTCAGAACCTTTTACGCAGTCTTCCTGAGGAGAGTGAGGGAATTTGGCATGTCTCAAGGTCTCAAGATTTCAAGTTTTCAAGGTCAGTATATTATCACATTAAGGTACGAAGAAGTTGGAGTTACTATACAGCCGTACTAAGTGAAAAGCAACAAGACACACAGCCACACTTTCACGATTCAGTAAGTTTCAATGAAGTCCCCCCTCCGTTGTTGAATGACTGATTCTATGAGTAGTAGCCAAAACATTGTGTGTTCCTCATGTCCATCAACGTTGATGAACCCATCTCTCCTCTCTTACGGTGTGTGCACGACCTCTTTGATGCAACTTTGAGGGCACGTTGGCAGGCGAGGATCTTCTGTAATAACTAGTGAAGATGGCATGGATGTTCACCGTGAGGTTGTGGTCCAAAGAGGCAATTCACGTGATGGATGCTGTTCTGTTTCCGTGCTGTTTAGTTTAGTGTAGAGATACAGCGCTCAAATGGCCCCTCCAGCCCACCGAGTCCTCGCCAACCGGCGATCCCCACACATCCACACTAACCTATACACACATTAGGGACAATGTCACATTTACACTAAGCCAATTAACCTGGAGACCTGTACGTCTTTGGGAGTGTGGGAGGAAACCGAAGATCTCAGAGAAAACCTACGCAGGTCACGGGGAGAACGGACAGACAGCACCTGTAGTCAGGATCGAACCCTGGTCCTTGGCGCTGTGAGGCAGCAACTCTATCACTGCTCCACACTAGATGACTCTATGACTATTCACTGACATGGCCATATTACTGTTTTACGGGGTTTAACACCAAGAGTACTGTTATTTTTTTAGTACACTCATCTACTGGCTCCATTAATGACTCAAATGGTTGAAAGCCAAGGTTGTTATCTTCCATTTGACACAGTTAAGACAAGTTTGCCTTTTAACTCGCTCAACGCATTATCTCACGTTTTCCTTCAGTGATCTGTGTTCCCTGCCAATGCGATGTCAGCGGCAAATTTTCAAATTATGCCTTCAATCATACACTATGTGTGACTTTATGCCCATTGTTAAAAAGAGGCACCTTTACTGATCTCTGCGGAGCACCATTCATCTCGTTTACACCCCGCGACACTACACCCCAGCGGTATGAACATGAACAAGATTGTTAAGGGTTTGGACACACTAGAGGCAGGAAACATGTTCCCGATGTTGGGGGAATCCAGAACCAGGGGCCACAGTTTAAGAATAAGGAGTAAGCCGTTTAGAACGGAGATGAGGAAACACTTTTTCTCACAGAGAGTTGTGAGTCTGTGGAATTCTCTGCCTCAGAAGGTTGTGGAGGCAGGTTCTCTGGATGCTTTCAAGAGAGAGCTAGATAGGGCTCTTAAAGATAGCGGAGTCAGGGGATATGGGGAGAAGACAGGAACGGGACACTGATTGGGGATGATCAGCCATGATCACAGTGAATGACGGTGCTGGCTCGAAGGGCCGAATGGCCTACTCCTGCACCTATTGTCTATTGACTTCTCTAATTTCAGGTAATTTCCTTGCTTTCTCCCTCCTTCCCCTCCCCCTTCCCAGCTCTCCCACATAGCCTACTGTCTCCGCCTCTTCCTTTCTTTTTGCCGACCCCCCCCCCACACATCAGTCTGAAGAAGTGTCACGACCCAAAACATCGCCTACTCCTTTTCTCCATAGATGCTGCCTCACCCGCTGAGTTTCTCCAGCAATTTTTGTCTACCTTCTATTCCTATTGATCATTCTCAGTTAATTCATTGGGCAAGGTATTTTTGGAAGAACTCCGTTATTACAAATATCATGCGTTTTTAATGTAAAAGGGTAAAGATTTAATAGGAACCTGAGGAGTGACTTTTTCACACAGAGGGTGGTGGGTGTATGGAACGAACTGCCAGAGGAGGTAGTTGAGCCTGGGACTATCACAACATTTAAGAAACAGTTAGACAGGTACGTGGATAGGTCAGGTTTGGAGGGATATGGGCCAAATGTTGGCAGGTGGGACTAATGTAGCTGGGACATGTTGGCCAGTGTGGGCAAGTTGGGCCGAAGGGCCTGTTTCCATACTATGACTCTATGACTCTATACGGGTCCACCACTGATTTACTGGCACCCTTGGTTCCAGAACTCTTCTGGATTATCCTGTTATTCTGGACCAACAGAGGTCACAGCCTCTGAGGAGTTGAATGTTACTGGACTGCTCTCTAGTTGTGAGAGGGTGGTTCAGTTGCCCAATAACAGCTGGGAACAAACTGTCCCTGGATCTGGAGGTGTGCGTTTTCACTCTTCTGTACCTCTTACCATATGGGAGAGGGGAGAAGCGGGGATGAGACTGGTCCTTAAATACGCTGCTGGCCTTGCTGAGGCAGCGTGAAGTACAGATGGAATCAATAGAGGGGAGATTGGTTTGTGTGATGGTCTGGGCTGCGTACACAATTCTCTGTAATTTCTACACAAGGTTTTGTGGGATATGGGCCAACTGGGGACAGATAGGTCGAGCTCATATGGGGCAGCAGGAATGTGTTGGGCTGAAGGGCCTGTTTCTGTGCTGTATCACCTATGACTACTTCACCTGCAATCACTTGTTTCATCTTCACTTTAATTTGGAAGACGTATAACTATTCATGTCATAAGTGATAGGAACAAATTAGGCCATTCGGCCCATCAAGTCTACTCCACCATTCTATGAGTCTAATGGCTGATCTATTTCTCCTAACCTATTCCCTGCATTTTCGCCAAAACCACTGACACCTGTACTAATCAAGAATCTATCTATCTCTACCTTAAAAATATCCACTGACTTGGCTTCCACAGCCTTCTGTGGCAAAGAATTCCACAGATTCACCACCCTCTGACTAAATAAATTCTCCTCATCTCCTTCCTAAAGGAAGATCCTTTACTTCTGAGGCTGTGACCTCTAGTCCTAGACTCTCCCACTAGTGGAAACACCCTCTCCACATCCACTCTATCCAGGCCGCCCACTATTCAGTAAGTTTCAATGAGGTCCCCCCTTCTAAACACCAGTGAGTACAGGCCCAGTGCTGTCAAACGCTCATCATAGGCGAACCCACTCATTCCTGGGATCATTCTTGTAAACCTTCTCTGAACCCTATCCGGAGCCGGCACATCCTTCCTAACTTATGGGGCCCAAAATTGGTCACAATACTCCAAATGCAGCCTGACCAGCGCCTGATAGAGCCTCAGCATTACATCACTGTTTTTGTATATAAGCCTTCTTCAAATAAATGCTGGCATTGAGTTTGTCTTCCTTACCACCGAAGGCCATACTTCTGTCTTTGCAAAACGGTGGAATCAAAATCTAATGACAGAGCATAATTTCTTTAATTTTTGTAATTCTTTCCACATTTTGGAACAATTTCTTCCTGCGAGGGAAATGAATTATTTGTAAGCGACAAGGATATGAACAGCTGCAAGCGGCGTTGTACTGTTGTCTTGAATTTGGCTGAACATTGTTTCATTATTTCTGTGTAGGATGACGGGGTGTCTGCAATCACTGAGCCTTGTGCCAGACAAATGATGATTGATGAAAGTGAAATCATTCATCTCCTTCAGCATAGACTACCCAGGTAAATTAATCGGCTAGATAAATTAATCATACACGAACGATGGGTGAAAAACCACAATGGTGACTCTTTACCATCACACAAGTTATTTATGCACTTGGATTCTTTCAGAGTATCGTTTCAAGATACCTAATAAACCCATTGTGGAAGAATTAGAGAGAGGATGAACTAAGCAAAGATTTGGGTGGAAGACAGACACAAGTGCTGGAGGAACTCAGTGGGTCTTGGTTCTTGGTTCTTGGGTCCTCCAAAATATTCCAACTGGAATTTAAACTGGAGGTGGTGAAGGGAGGGATTAAGCCAGAAAGGGTGTAAAGAACACGCACTATAGAATTTAACATAAAACATCCCCACACAGCAGAATCAAAGTTTCCCACTGTGTGGGAAGGCAGCATCTGTGGAGAACATGGATAGGTGACGTTTCACAGAGTGCTGGAGTAACTCAGCGGGTCAGGCAGCATCTGTGGAGAACATGGATAGGTGACGTTTCACAGAGTGCTGGAGTAACTCAGCGGGTCAGGCAGCATCTGTGGAGAACATGGATAGGTGACCTTTCACTGAGTGCTGGAGTAACTCAGCGGGTCAGGCAGCATCTGTGGAGAACATGGATAGGTGACGTTTCACAGAGTGCTGGAGTAACTCAGCGGGTCAGGCAGCATCTGTGGAGAACATGGATAGGTGACTTTTCACAGAGTGCTGGAGTAACTCAGCGGGTCAGGCAGCATCTGTGGAGAACATGGATAGGTGACGTTTCACAGAGTGCTGGAGTAACTCAGCGGGTCAGGCAGCATCTGTGGAGAACATGGATAGGTGACGTTTCACAGAGTGCTGGAGTAACTCAGCGGGTCAAGCAGCATGCAACTTGTGTCTATCTTTGCTATAAACCAGTTCCTTCCTGCACAAGGGTTTGTGTGGTGTAGACAATTCATAACTATATCTTTTCACCATTCTGAGCCAAATACTGTTAAATCATTTTCCAGATGAATTTCGAGTTTTTGTTGGTAAACTGCTACAACTTTCCTTTCCGTTACATAGACATAGACATGAAAGGCAAATATAGGGTAAATACACAGTCTTACCCAGAACAGAGGAATCAACAACCGTAGGTTTAAGGTGAGAAGGGAAATATTTAATTGGGTTCTGAGAGGTAACTTCATCAGACAGAGGTCGGTGGGCGTTTGGGATGAGCTGCCAGAGGAGGTAGTTGATGCAGGTACTACACAACATTTATGAAACATTTGGACAGGTACATGAATAGGACAGGTGTAGCTGGAAATGGGCCAAACGCAGGCAGGTGGGACTAGTGTAGAATGGGCAAGTTGGTCACCGTGGGCAAGTTGGGCTGAAGGGCCTATTTCCATGCTGTATGACACTAACTATGAGGGCGGGAAAGCTTAATGGAGACGTGCGGAGTGGGTTTTTTAAAAAACATATTGGTGAGTGCTTGGTATGCGCTGCTGGTGGAGGCAGGTACAATCGTGGCATTTAAGAGACTATTTGATCTGTGCAGGGAATGGAGGGATAAGATCATGTGAAGGCAAATAAGAGCAGTTTAATGACATTGTGTTCAGCAGGGACATTGTGGGCGGAATGGCCCGTTCCTGTGCTGTTTTATGTACGTTCTATGAAGGATGAAGTATAAAGACAGGTTGAGCTTGTCCCTGTGTGCATGCACCAGTATCGACAGCTGGGCAACAGGACAGATACAACAAGATCAATGTTAACCTCACTCACCCGACAGTCCCTCAGACACTGTGTGGGTCAGAGCGAGTAGATTACTGGGATGTTGCTTCACTTACTCAGCCCGTGTCCAGAGACTTGGCTCATTGATTGGAGACGTTAGTTCAAATCCCACCTCTGCAATTTAAAAATAAATCTGGATTTAATGAGAATATATTATCAGTGATCATGAAAGGGCCAATATCCTGAAATATTCCCCTGGTTTACCAAGGTCCTTCAGGGAATGAATTCCATCATCTGTCTCAACCTGATCAAACCACTGGGGCTGACTTTAACTGCAGCTGAAATGGTCTTGCAAGCTGCTCAAAAGACAATTCAACAGGGAACTAACGGAAAGATCTAACTGAGGGTCTGAAGAAGGGTCCTGACCCGAAACATCACATATCCTTTTATACGGCCCCGTTGAGTTCCTCTCAAACATTGTGTCTATCTTTGGTGTAATTTAGCATCAGCTGTTCTTTGTTTCTTTGCAGTCCACGGCTGTCCAATGGAGAAACAAGGAATTGCAGATGCTAAATTACAAACACTACCCAAAACGTCACCTATCCATGTTCTCCACAGATGCTGCCTGACCCGTTGATTTACTCCAGCACTCTGTGAAATGAATGCTGCTGAGTTGGGGACTTAGTGCAGTGTAGGGAGTGGATAGGAAGGTGGTATAACATAGAACTAGTGTGAACGGGTGATTGATGGTCGGCACTTGTTGAGCTGTTTCCATGCCGTATCTTTCAATCAATCAATTTGTGTAGGAAGAAACTGTACATGCTGGTTTACAGCGAAGATAGACACTAAATGCTGGAGTAACTCAACAGGTCAACCAGCATCTGTGGAGAACATGGATAGGTGACATTTCACAGAGTGCTGGAGTAACTCAGCGGGTCAGGCAGCATCTGTGGAGAACATGGATAGGTGACATTTCACAGAGTGCTGGAGTAACTCAGCGGGTCAGGCAGCATCTGTGGAGAACATGGACAGGTGATGTTTCACAGAGTGCTGGAGTAACTCAGCGGGTCAGGCAGCATCTGTGGAGAACATGGACAGGTGATGTTTCACAGAGTGCTGGACTAACTCAAGGGGTCAGGCAACATGTCTGAAGAGAAGGAATGGGTGATGTTTCAGGTCGACACCTCCTTCATACTCAATCTGCGTTTGTCACTATCTCAAATCTGTCCATTCCCCCCCCCGATGGCCTACTGAATTCCTCCAGCACTCGGTGCTTTACTCAGGATTCTAGCACCTGCTGTTCCTGGTGTCTGCCTTTGATTTAGCCTGACCTCTGTTCCAACAAATGCGAGCCAAAGCTGTTTGGATATTTATTAGACATGGATTGTACTTGACATTTGATCTGCAAGTGCCAACGTTTTACCCCATGACCAAGTTAACAGTAACATCAGCGCTGACATACCAGCTTAGATTACATGCAAAGGTCACAGGACTCTGTGTCAACCCAAGACTCTCACATTGAGAGAAGCTATTGCGGTCAGAGTTAAAGTACATATTTATAGCTGAGTGGATAAACGTTAACATGATACCCAGGTGTTTATATCGTTGCAGAGGTGATGGATCAACACAGCTTGTGATTGCTTTAACTTTGAGATATAGTCACGTAGTCATTAAACACGGAAAGGGGCCGTTCAGCCCAACTCCTCCATGCCGACCAAGATGCTCCATCTATGCCTGCATTTGGCCCATCTATCTATGTATATAATTAAAAGTCTCATCTTGACCAGAATGAGATGAGTGAGTGGCCAGGATGGTGTGGATCCTTGATGATGCTGCCAGTCTTTTTGAGGCAGCGACAGCGATAGATCCCTTCGATGGTGGGGAGGTTAGAGCCGATGATGGGCTGGGCAGTGGTCACAGCTTTCTGCATCCTTTTCCGCTCCTGGACGCTCAAGTTGCCAAACCAAGCCACGATGCAACCGGTCAGCATGCTCTCTACTGTGCACCTGTAGAAGTTCGAGAGAATCCTCCTTGACAAACCGACTCTCCGTAATCTTCTCAGGAAGTAGAGGCGCTGATGTGCTTTCTATATAATTGCATCAGTGTTTTTGGACCAGGAAAGATCTTCAGAGATGTGCACGACCAGGAATTTCAAGCTCTTGACCCTTTCAACCATTGATCCGTTGATATAAACGGGACTGTGGGTCCCCATCCTACTCCTTCCAAAGTCCACAATCAGTTCCTTTGGTTTGCTGTTGTTGAGGGCCAGGTTATTGTGCTGGCACCATATGGACAGTTGCTCAATCTCTCTTCTATACTCTGAATCATCCCCATCAGTGATACGTCCCACAACAGTGGTGTCGTCAGCAAACTTGATGATGGAGTTCGCACTATGACCGGCTACGCAGTCATGAGTATAGAGTGAGTACAGCAGGGGGCTGAGCATGCAGCCTTGAGGTGCTCCCGTGCTGATTGTTATCGAGGCTGACACATTTCCACCAATACGGACAGACTGCGGTCTGTGAAGGATCCAATTGCAGAGGGACGCGCAGAGACCCAGTTTTGCGAGTTTTGTAACCAGCTTGGAGGGGAAGATTGTGTTAAATGCCGAGCTGTAATTGATGAATAACAGCCTGACATATGAGTTTTTGTTGTCCAAGTGGTCCAGAGCATAGTGGAGGGCCAGCGAGATCGCATCCACCGTTGATCTGTTGTGGCGGTATGCTAACTGCAGTGGGTCCAGGTTCTTGTCGAGGTAGGAGTTAATTTGCTCCATGATCAACCTCTCAAAGCACTTCATCACCACCGGCGTTAGTGCCACTGGTCGATAGTCATTGAGGCACATCACCTTACTCTTCTTGGGCACTGGTATAATTGATGCCCTTTTAAGGCAGGTGGGGACCTCAGACCTCAGAAGTGAGAGGTTGAAAATGTCCGTAAAAACTCCAGCCAGTTGGTCCGCACAGGTTTTTAGAACACGACCGGGTATACCATCACGTACAGGCATTATCGAGGGTTCACCCCTCTGAAGGATTTCCTGACATCGGCCTCTGTAACTGAGACTGAAATACCATCACGACGAATGGGGGATTGGGAAGGCACATCAGTATTCTCCCTATCAAAGCGTGCGTAAAACGCATCGAGCTCGTCAGCGAGTAATGTTTCGCCGACATTCGAGCTGCCTCCTGGTTTCGCCTTGTAGGAGGTGATTGCATTCAGGCCCCGCCACAGCTGCCGAACATCTGTCTCATCCTCCAGTTTGGAGCAGAAGTCCCTTATTGACCTTTTTGGTGGCCTTACCAAAGTCGTATCTGGACTTCTGCTCCATCTGGAGCCATCTGGAGCAGGGGCAGAGCTACGTCCGGATGCTCTTTGTGGATTTTAGTTCAGCCTTTAATACAATCATTCCGGACATTCTCATTGGTAAACTGGTCACTCTCGGCCTTCCCACTGTCACATGTGCCTGGATAAAGGATTTCCTTACCAACCGGCCCCAGACTGTGAGACTCGGCCCCCACCTCTCCTCCACTCGCAGGTTGAGTACCGGTTCCCCACAGGGCTGTGTGCTAAGCCCCCTCTTATACTGTCTCTACACCTACGACTGTAGTCCGGCCCACAACAACAACCGCATCGTCAAATTTGCTGACGACACTACTGTGGTCGGACTTATTTCGAAGGGAGACGAGGCAGCCTACAGAGAGGAAGTCCTGAAGTTGACAACCTGGTGCTCAGAAAACAATCTGGCTCTGAACACCAGGAAAACAAAAGAGCTCATTGTCGACTTCAGGAGGCACAGCACCGACTTAGCCCCCCTACACATCAACGGCGAGTGTGTGGAGAGGGTCAACACCTTCCGGTTTCTCGGCGTCCATATCGCTGCTGACATCTCCTGGACGGACAACACGACAGCGGTCATCAAGAAGGCTCAGCAGCGGCTGCACTTCCTGAGGGTCCTCAGGAAGCACAACCTGGACTCTAACCTGCTGCTGACCTTCTACCGCTCGTCCATCGAGAGCCTGCTGACATACTGCATTACAGCATGGTATGGCAGCTGCACCATGGCAGACAGGGAGAGGCTTCAGAGGGTAACCAGGACAGCGCAGAGGATCATTGGCTGCCCTCTCCCCTCCCTGATGGACATCTACACCTCCCGCTGCCTTAGCAGGGCAAAGAAGATCATCAAAGACAGCTCCCATCCTGCGTTTGGACTGTTCGACCTGCTGCCCTCTGGAAGGCGCTATAGGTGCATCAAATCCAGGACAAACAGACTCAGGAATAGTCGCTTTCCGAGAATTATATCTACTATAAATTCAAATTCACACATGCACTGACTACACCGCCCAACACGGACTTCCATCTGTATATATGTATATATGTATGTAGCGCCGCAGAATTTTGTGCACCGCCAGATGATTCAGGTGTGGAAAGCAGGAGTTGGACAGGACTGCCACGTCTGAAAACCACGCAGAGTTGACCATGAGGCAGACGCCCCCTCCTCTCCCTTTCCCAGATGCCGGGGTACGGTCCATACAGTGGATGGAGAACTCTTCAGGTAGGACCGCTGAATCTGGGGAGCTGGGGGTGAGCCATGTCTCTGTGAAACAGAACACAGAGCATTCCCTCAGCTCCCTTTGGTAAACCAGCCTTGCCCTTGTCCTCCACTTTGTTATGAAGGGACTGTCCATTGGCCAGCAGGATGGTAGGGAGAGGGGGCTGAAATCCCCTCCGTTTCAGTCTGACCTGAAGTCCTGCCCGAAGACTATGTTTCCGGACACAATGGAGGCTTCCCCTTTGTTTCCAGGTACTGTGTTTACCTGCGGACCTGTGCTGGAATGGGGATTCCATCACAGACGGCAGCTCCAGCTCCGTTGCTGCTGGGAGATCCTGTCCGTCGGATCTGGAGGTCTTCCCGGTGATTCCAGGTACCGTACCTGTGATCATCCGTCGGGTTGTGTGCTCTCCAAGGATCGAGGGATCGTTTACAGTCGGGGGCTCCCGCAGCTGCGGGAGATGGCGATATCGTTAGTGCCTTCAAGTGCACTAGCAGCGTATCCGTTACGGCGCAGATTTCTGCCGTTTCCCTGATCCAGGCGAGTTGAGTGAAGTTATATATAATTCTCTTCTGTTGAGCTGCTGGCAAAGTGTCGCCACAGGCAACCACCATCTTTGTTCTATTGTTCTTTTTAATTGTGTTGTGTTCTTTTAATTGTATGTCTGCCCGGTAACTCAAATATCACTGCACCTTAATTGGTGCATGTGGCAACAAATCTGAATCTGAATCTGAAGAGAATAACGTATCGTGCAAGGTGAAGTTCGATTAAAGATAGTCCGAGGGTTTCCAGTGAGATAGATGGGAGGTCAGGACTGCTCTAGGGGCTAGTGGAGTCAATGGATATGGGGAGAAGGCAGGCACGGGTTATTGATAGGAGACGATCAGCCATGATCACAATGAATGGCGGTGCTGGCTCGAAGGGCCGAATTTGCTGCTCCTGCACCTATTTTCTATGTTTCTATGTTTCTAATCTAATAATCTTTCGTATTTGTAGAATAAGGACAGTATTAAAATTATAGCTTTTCAAGAGATGAGTTCTAGGGCTGGAGTGGAGGTACACATAGGGTTATTGTTGGATGTTGGTGCCCTACACAAGCTGCTGACTCTGGCAATGTCTTGTCAGGAGTTTGTTTATTTTGCTGTAATTAATAAGTGTTGAACTGATTGTGTGTTTTCTGCCCGTCACCACCAACACTGCCGACCACACATCTAATTACACGGCCTGCATTCTCACCACTACATCACAACGTCTACAACAAAGGCACAATTATCTGTGCTGCACTTTGTCCAACGCACCGAATCACGGAGAAGTGCTGAGGCTTGGCTTTTCTCCAGTTATCAGTAAACTTGTGACCTAATTAGAGAGGCGGGTGATATGATTATGGGATGAGAAGTAATAGGATTACCTTGCTTGGCATTTTTAGTGAGGATTTATCTTCTTGGTTCCAACCCCCATCAGGGTCATGTTATGCATCTGCATTTTAGAGAGAGTTTACCAGAACCTTGCCTGGATTAGAGGGTTTCAGCTAGAGGTTGATAGACTTGGATTGCAAAGAAGAGATAAGACTTTTTTTACCTTCCATTACATAGAAACATAGAAACATAGAAATTAGGTGCAGGAGTAGGCCATTCGGCCCTTCGAGCCTGCACCGCCATTCAATATGATCATGGCTGATCATCCTACTCAGTATCCCGTACCTGCCTTCTCTCCATACCCTCTGATCCCCTTAGCCACAAGGGCCACATCTAACCCTCTTACATATAGACAATGAACTGGCCTCGACTACCCTCTGTGGCAGAGAGTTCCAGAGATTCACCACTCTCTGTGTGAAAATAGTGAGGAGGTGCCTGGAGGAGAGTCACTGTGATGGATGTATGCGTTAAATTGTGTTTAAATGTGTGCTTTGTTGCTTTCTTATTGTTATGACTGCATGGCAACGATATTTCATTCAAACTTGGTTTTGAATGACAGATAAAGAAATTCAATTCAATAGACAATATGTGCAGGAGTAGGCCATTCGGCCCTTCGAGCCAGCACCGGCATTCAATGTGATCATGGCTGATCATCCCCAATCAGTACTCCGTTCCTGCCTTCTCCCCATATCCCCTGACTCCGCTATTTTTAAGAGCCCTATCTAGCTCTCTCTTGATAACATCCAGAGAACCTGCCTCCACTGCCGTCTGAGGCAGAGAATTCCACAGACTCACAACTCTCTGTGAGAAAAAGTCTCCTAGTCTCCGTTCTAAATGGCTTACTCCTTATTCTTAAACTGTGGCCCCTGGTTCTGGACACCCCCAACATCGGGAACATGTTTCCTACCTCTAGCGTGTCCAAGCCCTTAACAATCTTATATGTTTCAATGAGATACCCTCTCATCCTTCTAAACTCCAGAGTGTACAAGCCCAGCTGCTCCATTCTCTCAGCATATGACAGTCCCGCCAAACCGGGAATTAACCTTGTAAACCTACGCTGCACTCCCTCAATAGCAAGAATGTCCTTCCTCAAATTAGGGGACTAAAACTGCACACAAACACTCCAGGTCTCACTAGGGCTCTGTACAACTGCAGAAGGACCACTTTACTCCTATATTCGATTCCTCTTGTTATAAAGGCCAACATGCCATTCGCTTTCTTCACTGCCTACTGTACCTGCATGCTTACTTTCATAGACTGATGTACAAGGACCCCCAGATCCTGTTGTACTTCCCCTTTTCCCAACTTGGTCCTATCAGGAGCATAGCTCCAGACGGCATAACCCACGCGGTCACGGGGAGAACGCACAAACCCCATACAGACAGCACCCGTAGTCAGGATGGAACCCTGGTCTCTGGCGCTGTGAGGCAGCAACTTTACCACTGCACCACCGTGCCGTGCAAGGTATACTTTCCCCACTATTCATGTTTTTCCCCTAAATGCACTTTTTTCCTTGTCCCTTGAGTGCACAGTCAGTAAACAAATGGATTTAATGCCATCAATCTGGCTGAATAGATTGCAAGCAGCACAGTGGTGCAACAGTAGAGTTGCTCACTCACAGCGCCAGAGACCCGGGTTCCATCCTGACCTCAGGTGCTGTCTGTACGGAGTTTGCACATTCTACCCATGACTTGCGTGGGTTTTCTCCGAGATCTTCGGTTTCCTCCAACACTCCAAAGACGTACAGGGTTGTAGGTTAATTGGCTGGGTGAATGTAAACATTGTCCTTAGTGGGTGTAGGATAGTGTTAAAGTGCAGGAATCGCTGGTCAACGCGGACTCGATGGGCCGAAGGGCCTGTTTCCACACTGTATCTCTAAAATCAACTAAATTAAACTGCTATGAACAAGAAGCAAGAAGGAAATCCCAGGAATGCACTGAGAGCATCCATTAAACAGCTAAGTAGGCCATTACCAACCGCAACTGATGCATAACATGCCAAAGAGCTACGCGCTGCATAATCTATCACACGGCAGAGAATGAGGGGATGTCCAGTCGTCTTTGATAGTTATTTCAAAATGTCTACACAAGCAGAGAAATGTTCTACGCTGTGTGGGTAATAAATCTTAGTTGGAAATATAATCTGGCTTCTTCACTGCTAACTTGCTATTTACACTATCATGCCATTGACCTTCTAACGTGGGGGCTTGAATCTATAACTCAGGGCTGAGACGCATCAAAACGTACAGTGGAGAGGAAAAGGTGTCCAGGGAAATGGGCCAAATGTGGGCAGGTATAGATGGGGCATGTTGGGGGGCTTGGGCAAGTTGAAGGGCCTGTTTCCATGCTGTATGACTCTGGAGTTATAAGCATCAGTGGAGGGAATAGACTGGTGACGTTTTGGATCAGGACCCTTTCTCAGATTCTGAAGCAGAGCCCTAAACGAAATGTCGCCTGCCCATTCACTCCACAGATGCTGCCTGACCCACTGAGTTCCTCCAGCACTTTGTGTTTTGCTCCGGATCCCAGCATCTGGTTCCTTGTGCCTCTGGGCCACGTGTCATCCATTTGATTTAGAATGATATGCACCTTTTTTGAATGGATGGATTGAAAGATACAGTGCGGAAACAGGCCCTTCAGCCCACAAAGTCCACGCTGACCACATTGGATGGCGGTGCTGGCTCGAAGGGCCGAATGGTCTACTCCTGCACTTATTGTCTATTGACCATCGATCACCCGTTCACACTAGTTATATATTGTTGCTCTTTATCATCCACTCCCTACACACCAGAGACAATTTACAGAGGGCCAATTAACCGACAAACCTGTTCGTCTTTGGGAGTTAGATAGAACTCTTAGCTCTTAAAGATAGTGGAGTTAAGGGATATGGGGAGAAGGCAAGAAACGGGGTACTGATTGTGGATGATCAGCCATGATCACATTGAATGGCGGTGCTGGCTCGAAGGGCCGAATGGCCTACTCCTGCACTATTGTCTATTGTCTATTTTGTAGATGAAAACCCATGCGGTCACGGGGAGAACGGACAAACTCCGCATAGACAGCACCCGTAGTCAGGTAGGAACCCGGGTCTCTGGCGCTGTGAGGCAGCAACTCTACCACTGCGCCACCGTGACCCCACTCTGTAATACTGTGCAAGGCTGATAGTTGAATCACAGTGAAATTGCCCCCACCGCACAGTCCAGCATCTAAGTTAGACTTTGATTAGTCGATCACTATAGTCCCTTTGTTTACCCTTTGTGGGTTAAATGCACAGAGGACTTTTCAAATAAATGTCACAGAAATGTGACGATATATCAATGTAAAGCTAAATTATTAAAAATGGAATTCCTGGGGGATTTAACACTAAGTAACAAGAAGAAGCTAATTAGTACTCTTTAACAAAATTAATTAATGTTTTCCATTGAATTACTCTGTTTAAATGAAGGACACCAATGCTCAAGAGCAATTAACTGTCGCGTGTACTAATTACACCGTCTATTTTACATTTTAATTCTTTTTTGTCAGAGACCGTGCTTCTGGAGGCTAAAGAGTATTTATATCATCATTATTATTAATATAAGTACACATTTTGTTCTTGATTTTCATCACGTTCCTTCAATGACATTCTTGGCTACAAATCTACAGGGCTGACATCAATCAAACTCCCTTCACCTGTATCCACTAGAGGTTAGTTAGTTACTGTCACCAGCAGCTACGTTCCACCCAGGGAAAAAAGATTCTGCCTCTGCCGCTAATAGTTTTATATACTTCTATCCCATCTCCAACGTTCCAGAGTATGTCTACAGCATGTAAACAGGCTCTTCAGCCCAACTTGCCCACACCGACCAACGTGTCCCAGCTACACTAGTCCCACCTGCCTGCATTTGGTCCATATCCCTCCAAACCTGTCCTGTCCATGCACCTGTCTGACTGTTTCATCGATTACTGCAACGCCCTCCTCACTTGCACCTCCAATAAACTTCTTCATCGCCTCCAATGCATTCAGAACTCTGCAGCCCGGATCATCACCCGCACCAGATCATCGGACCACATCGCACCCATCCTCACTCGGCTCCACTGGCTCCCTGTGCACCACCGGATTAACTACAAGATTTTACTGCTGACCTTCAAAGCCCTACACCACCTTGCTCCCCAATACCTCTCTGACCTGCTGCTACCATACACTCCTTCCCGGTCACTTCCTTCCTCCTCAGCTGAAATTTTAACTGTCCCCACATTTAGACTCAGCACCATGGGTGCCAGAGCCTTCAGCTACTCTGCCCCACGTCTCTGGAACACTCTCCCACCTCCCATCCGTCACCTGGACACTATCGATCAATTCAAATCACAACTCAAAACACACCCGTTTAGATTAGCTTACCCGACATAACTTCCACCAAGTTCACTCTGATTTTAATGACTTAAAATGTTTGGTGTATTTTTTTTTATTATTTTTTTTTTTTTGATCAACTTGATTTAAATATTGATAAATGTATTGTGATTTTATGTCCTGTAAGGTGTCCTTGGGTGGCCAGAAAGGCGCCAGCAAATAAAAAATACATTATTATTATTATTATTATTATTATTATTATTATTATTAAATGTTGGGATAGTCCCAGCCTCAACTCCCTCCTCTGGCAGCTTGTTCCATACACCCACCACCCTCTATGTGAAGAAGTTACCCCTCAGATTCCTATTAAATCTATTTAGGGAATTATTTAGGTGGGGTGGGAGATTGCAACCTTCACGTGGACCACCCTGTATCGACTAATGCAATCAACCTGACGTGCACAGACAAATAGATCAAATAGAACAGGAAGTAGACAAAAAATGTTGGAGAAACTCAGCGGGTGAAGCAGCATTTCTGGAGAAAAGGAGTAGGTGACGTTTCGGGTCGAGACTTTTCTTCAGACTGATGTCGGGGGGGGGGGGGGGGGGCGGGAAGAAGAAAGGAAGTCGAGACAGTGGGCTGTGGGAGAGCTGGGAAGGGGAGGGGAAGGAGGCAGAAAGCAAGGACTACTTGAAGTTAGAGAGGTCAATGTTCATACCGCTAGGGTGTAAACTACCCAAGCGAAATATGAGATGTTGTTCCTCCAATTTGCGCTGGGCCTCACTCTGTCAATGGAGGAGGCCCAGGACAGAAAGGTCAGATTCAGAATGGGAGGGGGTGTTGAAGTGCTGAGCAACTGGGAGATCGGGTTGGTTAGTACGGACTGAGCGGAGGTGTTTGGCGAAGTGGTCGCCAAGCCTGTGCTTGGTCTCGCCAATGTAGAGAAGGTTACACCTACGACAGCAGATGCAGTAGATGAGGTTGGAGGAGGTGCAGGTGAACATCTGCCTCACCTGGGAAGACTGTTTAGTTCCTTGGATGGAGTCGAGGGGGGAGGTAAAGCACCAAGTGTAGCATTTGGACCAGGAAATAGAACAAGTTGTCCGGCAACTTTAGGTTGTGAATGCCATAAGCAAGAAGAAGATGATTTCGGTAAACCTTTTCTGCGCCCTCTCCAAATCTCGACATCCTCCCTGAAGTGGGCGACTAGAACTGCGAGTTGTGAGTTGTGGAATTGTCTACCTCAGAGGGCAGTAGAGGCAGGTTCCCTGGATACTTTCAAGAAAGAGCTAGATAGGGCTCTTAAAGATATTGGGATATGGCGAGAAAGCTGGAACAGGGTACTGATTGTGGATGATCAGCCATGATCACATTGAATGGCGGTGCTGGCTCTAAGGGCCGAATGGCTTACTCCTGCACCTATTGTCTATTGTCCATCTGTATACAATTCTCCAGATGCAGCCAAAGTCCTATAGAGCTGCATCATGACTTCCTGACTCATGCGTAATGTCCCGACGTATGAAGGCAAGTGGAGTGGTTGTGGAGGAAGAAGAATATTCAGTCAGTAATCATTGGAGTTCCACTGGGATCCGTGCTGGGACCGCCATCCTATGTGATGTATATAAATCACTTGGACGTAAATGTGGACGGGGTTGGTTGGTAAATTTGCAGATGACACCAAGGTTGCTGGGGACACGGACTGTGAGGAAGCTGTCAAAGTATTTACCAGGAAATTAATCAGCCAGCGAAATGGGCTGGGGAAATGGCAGATGAAATTTAATCTGAGCTAGTTTGAGGTGTAGCACATCAGGAGGTCAAATGCACGGAGAAACTGTACAAATACTAGCGTGATGCTGATAGACAGAGGGACCTTGGGATCTTAGTCCATAACTCTCTGAAAGTGATAACCCAAGTGGTAAAAAAGGCATTTGGTATGATTACTTTCATTGATAATGTTTTATTATTAATGTTTAATGTTTTATGCATCATTCTTAACTGTCACTATGTGATGTTGTCACTTGTGTGTGGAGCACCAAGGCAATTTCCTTGTATGTGAATACTTGGCCAGTAATAAACTTATTTATTCATTTATTTATTAATTTTATTATTCATTTTACTTCGGAGTCACGTGAGTGACTACGTGAAGACCCCGCTAGCACGCATGCGCGACATATCGTCTCACGCATTGCACAGCGACGGGCGGGGGATGTGCTCTCCCGCGGCAAAGTTTAAAAACGGGACCTACAGGTAAATTCTCTAATCTGAGGTCGTATTTCTTCCCTTGTTGTGTTTTGTGTTATAGCAACAATGAACAAGGGGAAGAAGTCTAAGAGGGTCGCGTCTCGTGTGGCTGTGGGGGACCGTGAAAGTTCCGGCAGTTGAGGGCGACCAGCGGCACTGGGACCGCAGTCTCTGCGGTCCGTAGTCACCGACACTAATCGACATAATCCCGACTCACCTGAGTCTAGCGCCGCGAGCTGCACAGCCCGAAACAGCGCAGCGGGCTGGAGGCAAAGCCAAGCAGAAGTCGGTCCGGCCGGTTGACTCGGATGAGTCGGGCCAGGAGGACTCGCTGCCGGGGAGCAGTGGAGGTGACCGCCTTTCCCGCATGGAGCGGTTGATGGAGCAAATACTTCAACGTGACATGCTCCAGGAGATGGAGCAAGCTCACTATGGGAGTCATCGCACTCCCATAACAGCACCTTACTCAGGGCTGTCCAATGCATCTCCCTCGACAGAGGGGAGCATTGTAGGCCAGGGCTGGGCTGGCTCTGAAGAAGGGGACATGGCTGAAGAAACCGGCAGTGTGCTCGGGGTGCAGGATCCTAAAGAGCTGCTGGGAGTGGTCACCAAATTTGCGGTGCCACCGCAATCAGGACGACCGTTGCAGACCAAGCTGGTGGCCAGCATCGACTATCTGTCTTTCCATCCACTACAGGAACAGATAGTCAACGAAACTACGGAGAAGTATATGCCTCCTGAGAACTGTATTTTGTTAAATGTCCCTGCAGTAAACAGTGCTATCTGGGGGTACATTGGGGCTGGCATAAGAGCCCAGGAGGTCAAACTACAAAAGATTCTGAAGCTTCTGACATCGGGCATAACATTGTTCGCTCGTTCTGTCGATGGTACAGAGATGATGGACACTCAGCAGGATACACTGGCACTGCTCTGCAATAGTCAGTATGAAATCAATTGTTTAAGAAAGAGCGCAATAAAACCTGCACTAAACCCCAAATTTACAGGGTTGTGTAAAACAGCTGCAACACAACCACAGATACTGCTATTTGGGGGAAACTTGTCTAAACAAGTAAAAGAGCTTGATGAAGAGTCAAAAGCTGTCGGGCTCATGAGGGTACCATCAGGAACGAGCAAGACCACACACCCTAGAAGGCAGCACCCCTATGCATCCACCAGCAGGCATCGACACCAGGGTTCTGGTGAAAGCATGAGGGCCACGCACCACCCAGCAACCACGAAGGTCTTTTTTAGGCCAAGGCCCGGAGCGACCCTCATGGAAGATGCGCCAACCCCGCACTCCGGCGCCTCTTCCACAGAAGAGGCAGAAACCGAAGAAGTGAATGTGCCACAGGTAACCATGGAGGTAGGTGGGTCTGGTTCCTTCCAGAACATAAAAGGTGTAGGTCCTGTACTAACAGGGGGAAGGTTACACTTGTTTTGGGAGGCATGGAGGTCTATTACTACTGATAATTATATACTACAAAGTATTCAGGGATATGAAATTGAGTTCATCCAAAAAGGTATGCCCCCAGTTCAACATGTGCCTAACCAAACGTTTGTACTCTCACAACAGGAGAAATTGGAAGGACATGCAGAACTGGAGAGGTTGTATGCCAAAGGAGTAATAGAGAGGTCGGAACATGACTCTCTAGAATTTGTATCCAATATGTTCATGAAAACCAAAAAAGATGGTGGATGTCGCATCATCATTGACTTAACAAAACTGAATACTTTTGTGAAGTATATTCATTTCAAAATGGGAGCATTTGTTACTGCCAAACAATAGCTTCTGAAGGATACTTCATGGCATGCATCGATCTAAAAGATGCATACTATCAGTACCCATACATAAGGATCATCGTCGATACCTAACATTTAACTGGATGGGCCAACAATGGCAGTATAAAGCATTGCCTAATGGGTTAACATCGGGCCCAAGTATTTCCCAAGATATTAAAACCGGCCTTGGCAATACTTAGGAAACAAGAACATATTGTCATGGCATATCTTGATGATATATTAATTGTGGGGAAAACCCTGGAACTAGCTAAATCAGTAGTTTTAGCTACCAAACATTTGTTTGAAAAACTGTGGTTCATCATCCATCCAGATAAATCTAAGTTGACGCCATCCACAACTATGGACTATCTGGGATTCACAATTAACACTATCCACATGTCTGTAACATTGCCAAAGAGTAAAGCAGCAGACTTGGTGGAAGCCTGCAACAAATTGGTTGTTACAAGTCAACCATCCATTCGACAGGTGGCAAGAGTAATTGGGAAACTAGTAGCAGCATTTCCAGCTACTCAGTTTGGACCTTTGCATTATCACAATTTACAAAGGGCAAAGGTGCAAGCGCTAAAACAACATGCAGGTCATTTTGATCGACCTATGCAGTTACCAGCCAAAGCGATCTCCGAGTTACAATGGTAGAAGGAAAATATTTGGCATAGTTCCAGTCCCATCATTATTAGTAACCCATCATTCACATTGCAAACAGATGCCAGCGCTCATGGCTGGGGAGCTACTAACACTATATCCAGTACTGGTGGTAGATGGAAAATACAGGAATCATCGTTACTACAAACACTGGGTATAAACTATATAGAGATGTTGGGTGTGTTTTATGGGCTAAAAGCTTACTGTTCAACAATGCACCATCTGCATGTCCACCTACAAATTGATAATACCACAATGGTGGCATATATTAATCATATGGGTGGAATAAAATCGATATCATGTGACAATCTGGCCAATACAATCTGGCAATGGTGTGTCAATAGACATATTTGGTTATCAGCAACTTACCTACCAGGTAAGCATAATACAGTGGCAGACACCAGGTCACGAAAATTTAATGACAACACAACAGGGATATTTACAACACAAACCCTCCTAGAGCGAGGTACTCCCCAATTTGGGACGTAACTGTTGTACTGACATTGCTCAGGGGTTGGTCACCAGCAATGTCCCTGTCCCTGGAAAAGCTCACATTAATAACAGTAATGCTGATGGCACTGGTCTCAGCTCAAAGGGTCCAGTCCCTACATAAACTGAGACTGGACAATATGATGGTATCAACAGACAAGATAAACTTTCGGATCTTGGAGCTGGTTAAACAAAACAGACCAAGAACATCAGGGCTGAATTTGGAATTCCGGGCATACCCATCAGATACCCAATGGGTGTAATGACACACCTTCTGCTACACCTTAAGTCTACTAAAATCTTAAGAGGGAGCGAATTGGCGCTATGGGTCAGCCATAAACAGCCGCATGGCCGGGTATCAGCACAGACCATCTCTAGATGGCTAAGACAGGTTTTGGGAGCTGCCGGGGTGGATATTGACATTTTTTAATCTCATTCCACCAGGGCAGCAGCAACATCGGCAGCTAGAGACATGGAAGTGCCTATGGACCATATCCTGGCTACAGCAGGATGGTCTAGGGAGAAGACCTTCCAACTCTTTTATAGTAAACCGATCACCAAACCTGTGGTGTTTGCAGAAACAATTTTGAATTCTGTAATATAATTTATCCCAAGGGAGCATTATTTTTGTTAAAATAAATTGTTATTGTTTGAATTTTGATTCTTGTCCGAATACAATAACATACTTCCTCCCCTGGACGACTACGGCAGTGAGTGAAGCATGGACTCGTTCCACGGCATGAAATCACACATCTTTAAAATCTTCACGTAGTCACTCACGTGACTCCGAAGTAAAATAGTAACATTAAACGAGAACTTACCAGGTTGAAGTTTGATCTTTATTTTATGAAGAGTTTTACGTCGAGGGATTACGTGCCCTCCACGCCCACCCTCCATTATAAAGGTCAACTGGTAATCTAGTTCTTCTTATCTTACTATGTTTATTTCACTTACTGTTGTCTGTGATTTCACACCGCTGCTTTGAAGAATGTCGCGCATGCGTGCTGGCAGGGTCTTCACGTAATCCCTCGACGTAACTCCTCATAAAATAAAGAGCAAACTTCAAACTGGTAAATTCTTGCTTAATCTTACTATTTTATTAATTGGTCAGTGCATTAGTGCATGAGAGTCAGGAAGTCATGATGCACCTTTACAGGACTTTGGTGAGGCCGCATTTGGTGTGTGGTCGCCCCCATTACAGGAAGGATGTGAGGGCTTTGGAGACGGTGCAGATGCAGTTTACCAGAATGATGCCTGGATTATGGGGGGCATTAACCGTAAGGAGAGGTTGCACAAACTCGGATTGTTTTCTCTGGAACGTTGGAGGTTGTAGGCAGACCTGATAGAAGTTTATAAAATGATGCAAGACAAAGATAGGATAGACAGTCAGAACCTTCATCGCAGGATGGGAATATCAGAGATGAGCGGGCAGGGCTTGAAGGTGAGAGGGGCAAAGTTTAAATGGGATGTGCGGAGCAAATTCTATTTTTACATGGAGCGGTGGAGGCAGATATGATCGTGGCATTTAAGAGGCTCTTGACAAGGAAGTGTGAGGAATGTGGATTATGTTTAGGTAGGTAAGAGTTGGTCTTGGCATCATGTTGGGCACAGACATTGTGGGCCGAAGGGCCTGTTCCTGTACTGGCCCATGATCACTACTTTGCTACTCTTTCTACATGTTTTTTTATAGGGCTTCATGAGAACTGTTCACCATTACTTCATGGAAACCTTTTTCCCTGAAAATAATTTGTGTTTTGTAAAGACCTGGGTTTGCACATTTAACCTCATTCCCATGTGGAAACTTTCTCCAGTGCACCATGTGCACAGAGATTCCAATAAGCGATATTTAAACGCGGTTGTGATTTTATTATAAGATAATCTTCTCTCCTGAATGCTGCTCTGAAGGCAATGATTGCTATTTCCACGCATTTCATCTCGCATTGTTTAATGCTCGATGTTATGCATCAGAGAATAATTCTGCTCTCTTGCAACTGTGGGTAAATCATAAATGAAATTATGAAGAAATGTTGTATGGCAGGGACACTGACTGTGATAAATGTTCAGGCTGCAGTCTGCATCAGCAACATTCAAATTTGATTTTGATTAATGCATGTACCGTATTTTATGAATACATAGATATTTTAATTCAGTCCTCACAAATGCTTTCATTGCTCAAGTCGAATGGAGATTATTGTCATCGGCAGAAACACAGTGAGGTACCGGAACAATGAAGAATCTTGCCTCACGGGCACTGGTTCGAACAACGCACACAAACATGAAATATATATAAATTATGTAAAGCAATGAAAAGAAAAAGATTGTGGGGAAAAACAAGACATCCATGGAAAAATGCACAATTGGAAAACAACAGTGCAAGAGGTGGTCCTCAATTTAGTTTAGAGATACAGCGCGGAAACAGGCTCTTCGAGCCAATGGCTCCATATCCACCAGCGATCCCCGCACACTAACACTATCCTACACACACTAGGGACAATTTACATTTATACCAAGCCAACTAACCTACAAACCTGTACTCCTTTGGAGTGTGGGAGGAGACCAAAGATCTTGGAGAAAACCCATGCAGATCACGGGGAGAACATACAAACTCCGTACAGACAGCACCCGGAGTCAGGATCGAACCCGGGTCTCTGGCGCTGTGAGGCAGCAACTCTACCACTGAACCACTGTGCCGTAGTATTCCGTTGCCTTGGTGGGATTAGGGTTTTGCGGGTTGGTTCTAGAACCTGCTGGTTGTCGGGAAGTATCTGTTCCTGAAGCTGGTGGTGTGGGACTTCAGGCTTCTGCAGCTCCTGCCCGACGGTAGCAGTGAGAAGATAGCAGGGCCTGGATGGTGGGGATACTTGATGAGAAATGCCGCCTTCATGAGGCAGCGCCTGGTGTCAATGCTACTCATGGTGGGCAGCGCTGTGCCTGTGATGGACCAGGCTGAGTCCACCACTCCCTGCAGCCCCTTGTTTTCCTGTGTGGTGCAATTGCCGTACCAGGCCATGATGCCAGTCCGGGTACTTTCTACAACACAGACACAAGGAAGGGCAGATGCTAGTAAACAAAAAAGACAAAGTGCTGGAGTAACTCAGCTGGTCAGTCAGCATCTGTGGAGAACATGGATAGGTGACGTTTCACAGAGTGCTGGAGTAACTCAGCGGGTCAGGCAGCATCTGTGGAGAACATGGATAGGTGATGATTAGGGTTGTCCCGCTGAGTTACTCCAGCACTCTGTGAAACGTCACCTATCTATGTTCTCCACAGATGCTGCCTGACCCGCTGAGTTACTCCAGCACTCTGTGAAACGTCACCTATCCATGTTCTCCACAGATGCTGCCTGACCCGCTGAGTTACTCCAACACTCTGTGTCTTTACTGTCTACATTGTATGTGTAGAAGTTTAAGTATTTGGTGAGCTACTGAATCTCGTGGAACATTGAAGAAAGTAGCGGTGCCGGCTGGTAATTGCTACAGTTCATTTGTCCGAATTAAATTCATGATTTTATTGTTCAGTAGCTGGTTAAACATTTAGTCTTTAAGGAATGTATAGTACCGAGGTTCCTGATCCCAAGCATTAATGGATAGTTGCATCAGAACATGTTGTGGATCAGCTTTTCAAATTGAATCGATCTGGTCAATTATTTATGATGATCAGAATCCTGCACCAACACAGGTGGCGTAGCGGTAGAGTTGCTGCCTCACAGCGCCAGAGACCCGGGTTCAATCCTGACAAAGGGTGCTGTCTGTATGGAATTTGTACGTTCCCCACGTGACCGTGTGGATTTTCTCCCGTTTCCTCCCACTCTCCAAAAACGTGCGTGTTTGGAGGTTAATTGGTTTCGATAAAAATTCTAAATTGTCCCCAGTGTGTGTGGGATAGTGCTAGTGCACTGAGTGATTGCTGGATGACGCAGATTCATTGGGACGAGGGGCGTGTTTTCACACTGTATCTCCGAAGACTAAAGACCCAACATTGTTTTTTCCCCATGGATTCTAAAACTAAACGGCACAGGTTGAAGGTGAGAGGGAAGTTGTGGACAAATAAAGACAAATGGTTCTAGTCTAGTGGACAAGATGGGCTGAAGCGGCTGATTCCATGCTGTACAGATCGAACCACTCTCATTTATATTTAAAGTTTTCATGGAAAAAATGCAGATTAATGGAAGAACCAATTAATAGAACAATTATTTTTCTACCCCAGCAGCAATAATTCTGGTGAATTAATAACTGGAGGCATGGAGCAATGTTTAAACTGATTCCGCACTTAATTTGTAATGTTTATTACTGTTGCAAGAATGGCTGAATGTTTGCAAGTATGGTTTTGTCAGGAATGTACAGAGTACTTTCTTCTCCGTGGATTGTCACTTTGTCGTGGTGGAGAAGCTTGTGTGGACCTGAGATCCTGAGAGCGATGCCGTCTGGAGCTACGCTCCTAGTAGGGCCACCCATGGAGGTAAGGTCGAGGGGGAAGTTCTCTGACAAAGAGCAATCCAACCAAGACCTCAACGGTGGAACAGGCGGAGGACGATGGCTGACCTTAGTGGAGCGTCACAACGGCTGGGAAGGCGGATGAAGGCTGCAGCAGAAAAGGGTCTCCGGTCGTCTTGGACTCCATGCCATATATGGCTATATTTAAGAGGGAGTTAGATGTGCCCCTTGTGGCTAAAGGGATCAGGGGGTATGGAGAGAAGGCAGGTACAGGATACTGAGTTGGATGATCAGCCATGATCATATTAAATGGCGGTGCAGGCTCGAAGGGCCGAATGGCCTACTCCTGCATTTATTGTCTATGTTTCTGTTAGATGGTCATCCTGTTAATCGATGATTGGTCGAACTGTTGAGCCTTGGAGAAACTGTTTGAATCTCAGGGCACATGTTTCAATGTTTATTCGTGTTTGCTTCCTTCTGGAGCTTCCTTTCATATAAAATGTATGAGCTGTTGTATTATTGTGTTAGGGAAATGCCTGTCATGTACGGGGTTAATCGATATCTGTAATCGGATTGTTCAGAGACCACCCCCATGTGGTTCGGCCCCTCGAGGTCCCGAGACATATAAAAGTCCGCTGCCACGAGGTCCTGTGTCGATCATCTGGGAGAGCGTTTGGGACTGCGTGACCTTGTGGAGTGTCTCTGTTTGAGCGAGGCCTAGAGGGCTTGATCAGGCAGATACGAGGATCAAACCCACGGTGGTTGGGTTGAACTGTAATTGTGTTTTGTCAAAATAAAGTTTAGATGCGCAAGTGCTTGATTCAGTGATTTTGGACTGAAACTGGACCAGGGAGAAGCTTAGAACAAGCTATTTACTTTGGAGGCTCGTCCGGGATCTCGACGGACCCCCAAACACAAATTTGCGATCGAGGGTGTTGAGCTGTTTCGATCGCGTGTGCAGAAAAAGGGCCCACTGTGCGGTTTTCGCATTGATTTTCAGCACTTCGTTAGTCGGAGCAGATAGATCATTCGCGGGCTTTGGAAAGGGTCTAATCCAGATCATTAGAATTGAGTCTAGCAAGCACGGGAGGGTGGCTAGCACTCTTTTGGGTTAGGGGCCCATAAAAGAGGGCGAGGAGTGGCCCAAAACCTAGTCGTAGTTGGCAGACTGCAGCTGCTTTAACGAGAGCCTGGCGTGCTTCATTGGGTTAGGGGTGGCCCAAGGTCTAGATTTGGAATCCAATTGGTGGGGTATTGAAACACTGGTCTAACCTATGTATTGACCTATCTTTGCCGGGAAGACTGATTGGAAAGATGCTCTCTGAAAATCGGCATTGACTGCCAGCACGCAAAGGCTAGGCGCTGAACCCACGGTGCCCAGCAGAGAGGGGTGTCTGCATGAATGTGTTTGAGTCCCTCCCTGAAGTGACAGATGAGGAACCTTGTAAAGGCAGTGGGCTCGGTGGATAGAGTATAAATTGGCTGAGAATACTCCAGTCCATTCGAGATTTTTTTCATTTGGCAATTTAGTTTAATTAGCGAGCCCGTGTATGTGGAGTGATTCACACCAAAAACAGGAGTTCCAGAACGAGTCTAGATTTGCAGAATCAAATTTCCAAGTACAGAATTTCACATTGAAGTTCTGCCCGTATAGTGGGATTTGAATTCTGAGTAGATGGAACTTCGGAGTTTGTGCATGTACGTGATCGATTCCGAATAGCGGCTGATCAACAGTGAACAATCTGATCGATTGGTGACTAGTATCTGATAGCGAAGAGTACCTGAGAGACGGGAACCTGATTTACTTGGTGAAAAGTAATCCGAATGTGAAGGGTTCCCATAATTCTGTAGAACTTAGAGAGGAGGGATAGAGGTCCCGCTATAGGTCCAGTCTTAGCGTGAGGATAGTAACATTCAGGAGGAAAAGTAGTCAATTAAGGAGTAGTAGCCCTCAGCAAAGAGTAACCGAGGAAGGGGAAAATCTTCGGTATCGGAGGAGAGGTTCACTGATTGAAAATAGCGTGACGTGGCGTTGAGATCGAGTGTTTGTAAACTGTGCACTGGTGCTTTAAATCATTTTTGTAAATTGTAGAAATCTAGTGTGTTGTTATCGGATCCAAATTGTGTAAATATTTAGAAAGTTAAGATTTAGAGTGTGTTAAGTTCGCAGACCGCTATTTGTATGTTCAAGAAGGAACTGCAGATGCTGGAAAATCGAAGGTAGACGAAAAAGCTGGTGAAACTCAGCGGGTGCGGCAACATCTATGGAGCGAAGGAAATAGGCAACGTTTCGGGCCGAAACCCTTCTTCAGTCTGATGTTTGTGTTGCTGCTTGTGTGAGTGCTTAAGGATTTTTGAGTGTTAGGTAATTGAAGTAAAAGTGTGTTTGAATTAAATATTTGTATTAGCTACTTAAATTGTACCACTCTGTCTTTATGTGAGTTGTGATATTCTGCTCTTGCAATGTAACTGATGTTGTTACTAATTCTGCTCTTGTATTGTCAGAACTGTTTGCTTGAATTGTGTGATCCAGTAATTTAAAATAGTGTGATTTAATACATTATAACTATTAGCTGTATTATTTCTTGTTTGAGTGTGATTGTGGTCTTGTGTCACAACTGTATTTGTTCTTGGTTGAATCCAAGTGTTTAAGTAATTTGCTGCTGTATTGTGTTTGCTTGTTCTATTGAGAAGGTGTTCCCGCCTAGATTCAAAATGTGCCTACTGCTTTAAAAAGCCTGTGCGGATCTCAGTGTATGTAGGATTTGTGTGACTGGTTCTTGGATACCTGTTTGAAAGAAGATAAACTACTTTTCTGGGTGTTGGGAATTGTGTGACTTGTTCTTGCGAGCAGACTGTATGAAAGAAGATAAACTACTTTTCTGGGTGTTGGGAATTTTGTCTTTGTTTTGGGAGCAGACTTATCTATGGGAGACCTACTAGTGTGTTGGAAACTTGTTAAGTTCTAGGAATGTTCGACAATGGGAATCCAACTCATTGGCCTGTGGAGACAACATTATGAAGTAGCGGTTTATGATGTATTGCATTGTATTTACTGTAGATTGTGTATTGTTTCTGATTTAAATTTTGGAAGTTAGAAATATAGTGATTTGCTTTTGGAACAGTATGGTTACTGAATGCGATGTTAGATGAATGATTGTGGTTTATGTAGGAGTGTGGTTGTGCCTGATAATAGTAAGCAGCGTGGTCTCCTGTTTGTGTAATGTGTTACTCGTGTGTCTCAAGGGCCTGTCCCACTTGGGGGCAATTTGCACGTCATTTACACAACATCATTTACGCGACACGGCGCACGACGCATTACTTGCCGTGCATTGTGCGTGCGTGGCACGTGGTGAGGCGCGGAGGCTTAGGCAGTGACCCCCAGTAACGTGCGGCGCCCCAGGATTTTGGGATTCTCAAAATCCTCGTGTGCCACCTGCGTGAGGCGCAAATGACACCCAAGTGGGACACACCCTTAAAGCTCATTTTCAGGTGTTTTGATTGAGGGTTAAACGAGTTGCGAGAATGTGTTTGATTGTTCCCTGGAGTACTCTGATCTTCGGATAGCAATTGTATAGCAGTTTGGCAAACGAACCTTAAATGCATCATTTCGATTGGGTCGCTGTAAAAGTATTGTAAATAGTATATAATGTTGCGAGATGGTCATCCTGTTAATCGATGATTGGTCGAACTGTTGAGCCTTGGAGAAACCGTATGAATCTCAGGGCACATGTTTCAATGTTTATTCTTGTTTGTTTCCTTCTGGAGCTATTTTTCAAATACAATGTATTAGCCACTGTATTATTGGGTTAGGGAAATGTCTGTCATGTATGGGGTTAATCGATATCTGTAATTGGATTGTAAAGAGACCACCCCCATGTGGTTCTGCCCCTCGAGGTCCAGGGACCTATAAAAGTCCGCTACCACGAGGTCCTGTGTTGATCTTCTGGGAGAGCGTTGGGACTGCATGACCTTCTGGAGTGTCTCTGTTTGAGCAAGGTCTAGAGGGCTTGATCAGGCAGATATGAGGATCGAACCCGCGGTGGTTAGGTACAGTAGTTGAAATTGTAATTATGTTTTGTCAAAATAAAGTTTAGATGCGCAAGTGCTCGGTTCAGTGATTTTTGACTGAAACTAGACTGTGGGGAAGCTTAGAACGAGCTATTTACAGGACAAGTCTTTGATGATGTTGGCTGCTTTCCCAAGGCAGCGTGAAGTGTAGATGGAGTCAATGGTGGGGAGTGTGGTCTGTATGATGGACTGGGCTACATCTGCAATGGTGGGGAGTGTGGTCTGTGTGATGGACTGGGCTACATCTACAATGGTGGGGAGTGTGGTCTGTGTGATGGATTGGGCTACATCTATAATGGTGGGGAGTGTGGTGTGTGTGATGGACTGGGCTACATCTACAATGGTGGGGAGTGTGGTCTGTGTGATGGACTGGGCTACATCTACAATGGTGGGGAGTGTGGTGTGTGTGATGGACTGGGCTACATCTACAATGGTGGGGAGTGTGGTGTGTGATGGATTGGGATGGTGGGGAGTGTGGTCTGTGTGATGGACTGGGCTACATCTACAATGGTGGGGAGTGTGGTCTGTGTGATGGACTGGGCTACATCTACAATGGTGGGGAGTGTGGTCTGTGTGTGATGGATTGGGCTACATCTATAATGGTGGGGAGTGTGGTCTGTGTGATGGACTAGGATACATCTACAGCTCTCTGAAATTTCCTGTGGTCCTGAGCAGAGCTGTGTTTCAACCGACAGTATGCAAGAGTTATTGGAAATACGGGGTAACACCACTGGCAGTGACTGCCTCGTCCTTTCTTCTTTTTGTTATGTTTAGTATGTTTTAATGTTCCTTTGTTTGTTTTATGGGTGAGGGACTGTGGGGAAACTTTTCCAATCTCTTTCCTCGACGTAGATGCATTTTTTTCCGTATCGTATCTACGTCCCCACTGCGGCCAAACATCGTGGAGTTGACGACCTTTCCTGGAGATCGACGCGACGTTCCAAGCCGCGGGAATCTTCTGTGACTTTAACATCACGGAGCGTGCGATCCTTTTGCCGGGGATCAGCGCTCCAACCGCGGGGCCTGTGGACTTTCACGTCGTGAAGCCCGTGGTCTCCGGTAAGAAGAGGCCGACTCGGTAGCTCCATGCTGCGGTGAGAGTTTCAACCGCCCCGACGCAGGAGTTTCGATCTCCCCGACGCAGGAGTTTCGACCGCCAGCTGCGGGGGCTTAGATCACCCCGACTGGGGATGGTTCGACAGCCCCGACCGCGGGAGAACAAGAGGAAGAAGATTGAACTTTATTGCCTTCCGTCACAGAGAGGAATGTGGAATCCACTGTGGTGGATGTTTATGTTAACCTTTATGTTGCTGTGTGTCTTGTTGCTTTTCACTTAGTACGGCTGTATAGTAACTTCAACTTCACCGTACCTTAATGTGACAATATACTGACCTTGAAACCTTGAGACCTTGAGACATGCCAAATTCCCTCAATCTCCTCAGGAAGACTGCGTAAAAGGTTCTGACTGTCTACCGTTTCTGTGCCTCTCATAATTTTATATACGTCTATCAGGTCTCCCCTTCATTGTTACAATGTCATTCCCCAGCTGAGAAGACAAAGTTCTTTGCAATTGATGAAGTTGAATAGTGAAAGGCCTGGATAGAGTGGATGTGGAGAGGATGTTTCCGCTAGTGGGAGAGTCTAGGACCAGAGGTCACAGACTCAGAATTAAAGAATGCTCCTTTAGGAAGGAGATGAGGAGGAATTTCTTTAGTCAGAGGGTGGTGAATCTGTGGAATTCATTGCCACAGACGGCTGTGGAGTCCAAGTCAGTGGATATATTTATAAGGTGGAGATTAACAGAATCTTGATTTGTACGGGTGTCAGGGGTTATGGGGAGAAGGGGTTGAGAGGGGAAGATAGATCAGCCATGATTGAATGGTGGAGCAGACGATGGCCTAATTACACTCCTAGATCTTATGAGCTTGTGATGTCACGGCGCACAGATGCAGAGGGCGGCTGCTGAAGGCGATAACCAGATGGTGGTGTTTACGGTGCCCGGGGCGGTGGCGTTGGGGGGAGGGGGACGGGTGGGTGGTGCTGGGGGGGGGGCGGATGGTGAATCTGTAGGGGGGGAAACTGGAGGTAGAAAAAAGCCAAAAGGCAAGTCGCCGATTCCCCACCCTGGTTAAACGTTCTCTCGGGAGGGTAGAATGTGGGATGTCCTATTGCTTAGTACAGTTGGGTTTGTGGGCGGGTTAGGATTATATCTACCTCTTTAACTAGTATTGATGAAATTTCCCTCCTAACCTCGTCCTACATATTAACACAACATTGTGTGTGATGCTCTTAAATAATTGATACTCACTGGGTAATTAAAGTGTCTTTGTACACATCTATAAATAGTTGTACTCAATATATGACCAGCAAAAGATGTGCCGAGAATCCGAGCAGACACTATTCAGGCAAGGGAAGACATTAATAATGTAACATGATGGTATCGTGTGAATGGGTGGAGTTTGCAGATCGCTAGACTATATATCAAGCATTCATTTGTGCAAAAATTAGTTTTAACAAACCATGCAATTTTGACAACTATCTGACGTGATACAGATTAATAATCTTTTTTTTAATTGGACTCAGTGTTTTTCTAATTTAATGGCTTAAAATGTAACAAATGTAAGAGGTTGTGATGCCTGTCACAGGCTTGCTGCTAATGACTAATATGTCATTAAAGAGCGCTGAATTACTTCACACCTTCCAAGGAGAGTCTCACTGAAGGATGAACGCAAACACTTAACTTTGCCTCCTTCCACCTCCGTTGGGATTAATATACAAAAGGCAGCGTGTGAGTCAGTCTACGGGGAAATGAGAGAATGGCTTAGCATTTATACAACTGTCGAGATGATTTATTTAAATTATCAACAACAAGCACTATATTTATAGTGGGAATATCTGGCTGCAGGCCTTTTCTTCACACTGATGCGCTACAATGCTGAGAACTATATTCTGCACTCTGTATCTTCCCCTTTGCTCTGCCTATTGTCCTCTTGATTGTATCCATGTAAAAGTCTGTGGAATTCTCTGCCTCAGAGGGCGATGGAGGCCGGTTCTCTGGATACTTTCGAAAGAGTGCTAAATAGAGCTCTTAAAGATAGTTGATATGGGGAGAAGGAAGGAACGGGTTACTGTTTGTGGATGATCAGACATGATCACATTGAATGGCGGTGCTGGCTCAATGGGCCGAATAGCCTACTCCTGCACCTATTGTCTATTGTCTATGTATAGTATTATCTGAACTAACTCAGTGGGGCAGGCAACATCTCTGGAGAGAAGGAATGGGTGGTGTGTCTGGTCAATAGGCTATATCCCCCAACATCGGGAACATGTTTCCTGCCTCTAGCGTGTCCTAACCCTTAACAATCTTATATGTTTCAATGATTTATCCTCTCATCCTTCTAAACTCCAGAGGGTACAAGCCCAGACGCTGCCTTCTCTCAGCATATGACAGTCCCGCCATCCTGGGAATTATCCTTGTAAACCTACGCTGCACTCCCTCAACAGCAAGAATGTCCTTCCTCAAATTAGGGGACCAAAACTGCACACAATACTCCAGGTGTGGTCTCATTAGGGCTCTGTACAACTGCAGAAGGGCCTCTTTGCTCCTATATTCGATTCCTCTTGTTATGAAGGCCAACATGCCATTCGCTTTCTTCACTGCCTGCTGTACCTGCATGCTTACTTTCATTGACTGATGAACAAGGACCCCCAGATCCGTTGTACTTCCCCTTTTCCCAACTTGACGCAATTTAGATAGTAGCCTGCCTTCCTGTTTTTGCTACCAAAGTGGATAACCTCACATTTATCTGCATTAAACTTCATCTGCCATGCATCTGCCCACTCCCCCAACCTGTCCAAGTCACCCTGCATTCTCATAGCATCCTCCTCACAGTTCACACAGCCACCCAGCTTTGTGTCATCTGAGTTACTGGGTTACTCCAGCATTTTGTGTCTACCTTTGATTTAAACCAGCATCTGCAGTTCCTTCCTACACGTATTATCTGATCTGTTAGTATATCATGCAAAACAAACTTTTCACTGTACCTCAGTACACTTTACAATGATAAACCTAAACTTAAATCTTACCTGTGTCATCTTTTATATCTCTCGTTTCCCTTTTCGTGACCTCGAGTCTGAAGAACGGTCTCGATCCAAAACATAATCTATCCATGTTCTCCAGAGATGCTGCCTGACCTGCTGACCTACTCCAGCTTTTTGTGCCTATCTTCAGTTTAAACCAGCCTCTGCAGTTCGGTCTTACACATTAAACCTAGTCAGATGGGGCGGCACGGTGGCGCAGTGGTAGAGTTGCTGTCTTGCAGTGCCAGAGACCCGGTTCAATCCTGACTACGGGTGCTGTCTGTGTGGAGTTTGCACGTTCTCCCCGTGACCACATTGGTTTTCTCTGGGTGCTCTGGTTTCCTCCCATACTCCAAAGATGTAAAGGTTTGTAGGCTAATTGGCTTGGTAAAATTGTAAGTTGTCCCTAGTGTGATAATGCGAGTGTACGGGGTGATCGCTGATCAGCGTGGACTCAGTGGGCTGAAGCGCCTGTTTTCACGCCATGTCTCTTAAGTTTGCAATCTAAAAGCCTTAACCAATTGGCAATGCAGATAATGAGTAGGTGAACATAGATAGGAGACTTTTTGGGTCAGGTCCCTTCTACTTTATGTCTGAGAACGAGAGTCTTTCAAAATCGTGACATCCGAACGGACACCAAAATGTTAGTGTACAAGACAGCAGTGATTCCAACGCTCCTGTATGCATCAGAAACCTGGACAACATCCCAACGCCATCTGAAAAGGCTTGAAAAGTACCATCAATTATATCTTCGAAGCAGCTTAAATATCAGTTGGGAAGACAGAAGAGCCAACGTCAGCGTGCTGAATGAAGCGAAAACATCTAGCATCGAAGCCTTCGTCATCGAAGCCTTCGTCATCTAGAACCAACTAAGCGACCTTCAAAGCCAAGAGATGCGCAGAATTAGATGAAAAGAGAAGAAAACGGAAAGAGAGGCAGCAACAGCCAAAGCCCGATCTGCCATCTGGAATTACCTGTCCTGAATGCCGAAGAACTTTCAAAGTCAGGATTGGACTCAAAAACCACCTGAGAGTCCGTAGAAACAACAGTAGACCATCATCCTCAACCTTGACGGATAGCCAAGCCGACCCTTCAGATTGATTATGTGGGGGGAGGGGGGGGGAAAAGAAAGCTGGAAGAGAGGAGGGGCAGGTGATAAGTTGTGTGTGGGAAGGAACCACAGATGCTGGTTTACACCGAAGATAGACACAAAACGCTGGAATAACTCAGTGGGACAGGCAGCATCTCGGAGAGAAGGACAATAGACAATGGGAATGGGTGATGTTTTGGGTCAAGACTCTTCTTCAGACCTGAGTCTTGAAGAAGGTTAAGACTACCAGACTTAGGTCTTGGTGTTTGAGACCCATTCCTTCTCTCCGTAGACACTAACTCTCCAGGTGGTTACAGGTGAGAGGGGTATTTAATAGGCAGGTGGTTTCAACAAAAGCCAGGGATGAATAGGGAGAAAATGTGAGACAAAAGGATTGCAAAGTTGCCAATTGTAAATGAATGAATAAGTTTATTGGCCAAGTATTCACATACAAGGAATTTGCCTTGGTGCTCCGCCCACAAGTGACAACATGACATGCAGTGACAGTTAAAATGACGCATAAAACATTAAACATTAATAATAAAACATTATCGATTAAACATGTGATTTAAATAAAATACCAGAGCTAAAGGAGGCTACAGATTTTTGGCTGTTGAGTAGAGCTACTACTCGTGAAAAAAAAAGCTGTTTTATGTCTGGATGTGGCAGCTTTGACAGTCTGGAGTCGCCTTCCACGTGATCCATAATTATCTAGTCCCTGCATGTCCATCTGCCCATCTGAAAGCCACTATCGTACACTCCGAAACCTTCCTGAAAGGTTACAGGTTCCAGACTCGGATTCCAAAGTAGATTCTGTGGCCCATTCCTGAAAGTAATCCCTTTAATAGGAATCCAAGAGCCCTCAGATGGAAAAATAAATGCAAGCAATCATCAGATAGGTGGGAAGTCTAACATGGGCAGGACCCACACAGTGAATGGTAGGGCTCTGGGGAGTGTTATAGAGTAGAGGGATCTAGGAGTACAGGTGAATGGTTCCTCGAAGGTGGAGTCGCATTTAGATAAGGTGGTCAAAAAGGCTTTTGACACATTGCCCTTCATCAGCCAGAGTATTGAGTATAGAAGGTGAGAGGTAGTGTTGCAGCTTAAATATCAGTTGGGAAGACAGAAGAACCAACGTCAGTGTGCTGAATGAAGCAAAAACATCTAGCATCGAAGTCTTCATCATCGAGTCATCATCATAGAACCAACTAAGATGGGTCGGTCATGTTGTTCGGATGGAAGACCAGCGGGGGGGGGGGGGGGGAAGAAGGGAGTGTTCGGTACTTATCTAATATTGGAAAGTTCAACGTTTATAGCATATGGGTATAAGCATCCCCAAGCGAAATAGGAGATGCTGTTCCTCCAGTTTGTGTATGGCCTCAATCTGACAATGGAGGAGGCCCAGGACAGAAAGGTCAGTGTGGGAATGGGAAGGGGAGTTTAGGTTTAATTTCATAACAGAATAAGACGTCAAATGACCAGCAGAATCCACAAATGTCAACAAACCCTAATGAATTTAACATAAAGAAAATGGAAATAAAATACCAGTAAAAATAATTGGTTGCATTAAGGCTTTCACTGCAAAGAACATGGAACATGCACCATAGAACAGTGCATAGAGACACAAGTAGCTGCAGATGCTGGAATCTTGTGTACAACACGAAACACTGGAATGACACAGCATGTCAGGCAGTATCTGTGGTGGGCAAGGATAGGCGATGTTTCGGGTTGGGATGCTTTTCAGACTCAAACAGGAGTACAGCACAGGAACAGGCCCTTCAGCCCACAATGCCTGTGCCGAACATGATGCCAAGTTAAACTAATCCCCTCTGCCTGCACGTGATCCATAATTATCTAGTCCCTGCATGTCCATCTGCCCATCGCCCATCTGAAAGCCACTATCGTACACTCCGAAACCTTCCTGAAAGGTTACAGGTTCCAGACTCGGATTCCAAAGTAGATTCTGTGGCCCATTCCTGAAAGTAATGCCTTTAATAGGAATCCAAGAGCCCTCAGATGGAAAAATAAATGCAAGCAATCATCAGATAGGTGGGAAGTCTAACATGGGCAGGACCCACACAGTGAATGGTAGGGCTCTGGGGAGTGTTAAAGAGTAGAGGGATCTAGGAGTACAGGTGAATGGTTCCTCGAAGGTGGAGTCGCATTTAGATAAGGTGGTCAAAAAGGCTTTTGACACATTGGCCTTCATCAGCCAGAGTATTGAGTATAGAAGGTGAGAGGTTGTGTTGCAGCTTAAATATCAGTTGGGAAGACAGAAGAACCAATGTCAGTGTGCTGAATGAAGCAAAAACATCCAGCATCGAAGTCTTCGTCATCTAGAACCAACTAAGATGGGTCGGTCATGTTGTTCAGATGGAAGACAAGCGTCTACCAAAGCAAACCTTCTACTCCCAGTTTAAAGAAGGCAAACGGAAACGAGGCGGATAAATAAGAGATTCAAAGATGCCTTAAAAAAGCCAGCATGAAGAAATGTGAAATCCACATCGACAATTGGGAAACCAATGCCAAGGACAGGAAACACTGGTGAACCATCATCCAAGAAGGAACAGCGACCTTCAAAGCCAAGAGATGCGCAGAATTAGATGAAAAGAGAAGAAAACGGAAAGAGAGGCAGCAAACAGCCAAAGCCCAATCTGCCATCTGGAATTACCTGTCCTGAATGTCGAGGAACTTTCAAAGCCGGGATTGGACTCAAAAACCACCTGAGAGTCCGTAGAAACAACAGAACGTAGTACATCATTCTCAACCTCGACGGATAGCCACGACGAGACGATTTTTATAACATTCATAAGATGTTGGTGAGGTCGCATTTGGAGTATTGTGTTCAGTTCTGGGCACCATGTTATAGGATAGATGTTGTCAAGTTGGAAAATGTGCAGAGAAGTTTCACGAGGATGTTGAAACGTCACCTATCCATGTTCTCCACAGATGCTGCCTGACCCGCTGAGTTACTCCAGCACTCTGTAAAACGTCACCTATCCTTGTTCTCCACAGATGCATTTGCGCTGACCTTCTGAGTTACTCCAGCATATCTGTGAAAACGTCACCTATCCATGTTTAGACCCTGCTGTTTTAGAGAGCTATCCTGAAATCCGCTGAGTTACTCCAGCATTTTTTATTTTTTAGTTCAGAGTAAACCGTCACCTGCAGTTTCTTGCTTCTACATTATTTAGATTCAGTTCCTCATTTCGCTTCCATTTATTGCATTTCATGTTCAGCATATGGAACAGGGAAAGTATTTCATTTAGACCATTACTGAAGTAGTTTAGACCCTGCTGTTTTAGAGAGCTATCCTGAAATCATATTATGTTAGCAGAAATGAAAATTTGTTTATTTTTTAGTTCAGAGTTACAGCACGGAAACAGGCCCTTCAACCCACCGAGTCCGCACTGACCAGCGTTCCCTGCTCACTAACACTATCCTACACCCACTAGGGACAATTTACAGTTATACCAAGGCAATTAACCTACAAACCAGCACGTTTTTGGAGTGTGGGAGGGAACTGGTGATCTCGGAGGAATCCCACGCAGGTCACGGGGAGAATGTACAAACTCCGTACAGACAATGCCCGAAGTCAGGATCAAACCCGGGCCTCTGGATCTGTGAGGCAGCAACAATACTGCTGAGCCATCGTGCCTCTTAATGAGAGGATTGGTCGTTATTGAAGGGCACACAAGCAACTGCAGATGCTGGAATCTGGAGCAAAAAGCAAAAGTCTGGAGTATCTCAGCTGGTCAGGCAGCATCTGTGTAGGGAATGGACAGACCATGTTTCAGGTCAGGGCTTTTCTTCAGACGACTATTAGATGTGGAGGGATATGGATCACGTGCAGGCAGAGGGGATTAGTTTAACATGGCCTCATGTTTGGCACGGACATTGTGGGCTGAAGGGCCATTTGCTGTGCTGTACTTCTCTGTGTTCCATTTACTTTAAGGTTCTTCAGCGAAGCTTCTTTGGAGCTCCCCCCCCAGCTCCATCAGTCTGAGGAAGGGTCCCAACGCCAGTCCTCATCTGTCCATTCCCTCTGTAGATGCTGCCAGACTTGCTGAGTTCCTCCAGAACTTTATGATAAAAACTAAAGGGCCTGTCCCACTGCGATGACCTGCGAGTTTGCGCTCGACTCAAACTCGCAGCATGGTCGACATGTGGTCCTAGGAGGTCCCTGGAACTCTCCTTCATGCTTGAGGGAAGTTCCCGCATGGTCGAGGAGAAATTTTCAGCATGTTGAAAAAATTTCCGCGAGTAAAAACTGGTCGGCATGGTTCTTTTGAAGGTAGTGCAGTGGAGTGGGGTCGCCATGTAGTTACAGGCAGGCGAGGGCAGCCATAGGCAATCTCCTTTGCTGACTGGGCATTTTAATTGGCTCATTGGAGTTTTCAGAACCATTGAAAACCGACTGGTAGTTTAAAATGCCTGCTAAACTTTATTATAAATTGTCTGGCTTCTTAAAAGTGTCTCCACTCCTTCCCCCCCCCCCCCCCTTCTCTGCCCCTCTCTCCCCCCCTCCCTCCCCCCGCACTCTCTAAAGGACTTGCCGTAACTGTGCCAGCGGTCTTTCACCTTCCTTTTCATCTGAGTGTGAATTGAGACAGTGCTACCCCGCTTTCCCTGGCCAGTGTGTGTGTGTGTGTGTGTGTGTATATGTGTGTATGTGTGCGTGTGTGTGTGCGTGTGTGTGTGTGTGTGTGTGTGTGTGTGTGTGTGTGTGTGTGTGTGTGTGTGTGTGTGTGCGTGCGTGTGTGTGTGCGCGTGCGTGCGTGTGTGCGTGCGTGTGTGTGTGTGTGTGCGCGTGTGTGTGCGTGTGTGTGTGTGTGTGTGTGTGTGTGTGTGTGTGCGCGGTCGGTCGATCCTGCTCGCGGTTTCATCGCTGACGGTCGATCCGGCTCGAGGTTTTCCAGGCGTGTGCCCTCGAGCTTAAAGGTCGAAGACAGTTGCTGAAAAGTCGCGTGAGTGGGACAGGCCCTTTATCATCACTCACAAATCATTATATTCTCATACTAATAGGTTTTGCACAGCATATTCTTGGTGTATTCAGAATCACAACAGTTCTGTAAAAGGTCTCCAGAATTTGAATTGTTGAATCAGCTTGGCTCGAGTTCAATACTGACCTCGGGTCCTGTCTGTACGGAGATTTCATTGTGACTGCGTGGGTTTTCTCCGGGTGCTCCGGTTGCCTCCCACACTCCAAAGACGGGCAATTTTGTAGATTAATTGGCCCTCGGTAGGTTGTCCCTAGTTTGGATATGTTTAAAGCAGAGATAGATAAATTCTTGATTAGCACGGGTGTCAGGGGGTATGGGTAGAAGGCAGGAGAATGGGGTTGAGAGGACCAAGATTGAATGGCGGAGTAGACGTGATGGGCCAAATGGCCTAATTCTGCTCCAGTAGCTTATGAAATGTAGGGTGTGGATCTTCTTCGAGTCCACACACAAGATTAGAAGTTGTTCAGCCAGAGCTGAGCACACGTGTCGGCATCTGCACAACGGTGTCTGTCTTGTGGCTTCTTGTGCATGGTGGTGGAAAGATTGGTGGAAACGGGGGCCGCGATCGACGTGAACGCTCTTTCCTTGACCCGAGGGAATGAATGAGAAACTGGGATAAGATAGAGCATGTGAACGGGTGATTGATGGTCGCCTTGGACTCGGTGGGCTGAAGGGGTTGCATCCTTCCGTGAATGAAATGATTCTAAAGCTGAAATGATTATACAGGAGCAGCACACTTGACTGCCTCTGAGATGGTTGTTAAGCTATCAGCTGGTAATGACATGCAACCGCATTAAGTGTTCCTTTGGTAATATTGCTTTTGGTAACTCTGGGGGTTTAGACAGGGGAGCTTTGTAGAAATTAAATTTATTTTTTAAATGCAAGTTCACCCTCGCTGCTCAGCTATAATTAACAGGCAAATTCAATTTGCTTTGGACACTTGAGTATTCGGATATGTATTTGCATTTTATGGTAAAAGGGTATTGATTTAAAAATTCTGAACTTAGTGAAACTGGATATTAATTTTCATTGAGAGGGTGATGTGTCCTAGTTTTCATTCCGCTGTTTATGTTGTGGGCTTATTCACTAGTTTGTCAAACGCTTCAGTAGTTTAGTTTAGAGATACAGTGCGGAAATAGGTCGTTCGGCCCACTGAGCCCCGAACACTGACACTATCCTACACACACTAGGGACAATTTGACATTCATACCAAGCCAATTAACCTACAAACCTGTATGTCTTTGGAGTGTGGGAGGAAACCGGAGATCTTGGAGAGAAAAAAAGTGTTGCTCTTTAGAACTATACTGCTTATTGATCAGAAGTTGCCAAGGAATCATGCAGGCCCTTCGGCCCAACTGTTTAGGTACTATCTCACCATCATCTTCTCAATGGCAGTTAGGGGCGGACAATACGCTATCAGCGATAGACATTTGGGCCCCGTATCTGAGGAAGGATGTGCCGGCTCTGGAGAGGGTCCAGAGGAGGTTTTACGAGAATGATCCCAGGAATGAGTGGGTTAGCCTATGATGAGCGTTTGTCGGGACTGGGCCTGTATTCGCTGGAGTTTAGAAGAATGAGGGGGGGACCTCATTGAAATGTACAGAATAGTGAAAGTCCTGGATAGAGTGGATGTGGAGAGGATGTTTCCACTGGTGGGAGAGTCTAGGACCAGAGGTCACAGCCTCAGAATTAAAGGATCTTCCTTTAGGAAGGAGATGTGGAGGATTTTTTTCAGTCAGAGGGCGGTGAATCTGTGGAATTTGTGGAGGCCATCAGTGGGTATTTGTAAGGCGGAGATTGCCAGATTGTTGATTAGTATTGGTGTCAGGGAGAAGGGTTGAGAGGGGAAGATAGATAAGCCATGATTGAATGGTGTAGTAGACGATGGGCCGAATGGCCTAATTATACTGCTAGATTTTATAAACGCCGCACGGATACGGAGGGCGGCTGTTGAAGGCGATTGGCAGATGGTGCGTTTATGGTGCCCGTGGTCGGTGGTGTTGGCAGAGGTGACCGAGCACCTTTCGAACCATCACTGGGTGCCTTCAACCTACTCCAGTCGAGCAGCTCCCTATACTTGCACGCATTCTGCCTGCAGGGATCCGAAGGCAAGCAGCAACTCTGGCACTATCTCGTCGTGCCATGGACCCAGATCACCTCCTCCATCAGATCACCTCCTCCATCAGCAGAGAGCAGAGGCCACCCTGACTGGTCCCGTCACCCCTTTGCTCCACATGCAAAACAACTCCTAGCATCCATCCATCCATCCAGCCAACTGGGACAGAAGCACACTGGATAGTCACCAAGTGGTCACAGGAGTGGAAGGCAACCTCATCTCCATTACACAGCTACATCTCTTCACCAGATAAAAGCTGTTCAGGGTCTGATCTCCCCAGAGGAGCGTGGGTGAAGCTCAACAGACTTGGTACTGGAGTTGGGCGTTTCAATGCCAGCGTGTGGAGATAGATGGGGGCTCCCTCCGCCAGAGCCCAGCCTGTGAATGTGGAGCAGAACAACAGACAGCCAACCATGTCATCTCTGGGTGCCCGCTCTACCACCCACCAAATGGAGCTGTGTCAGGGCCTGGCAGACATTGACGCCAACAGAGACAACAACCTGGCTGCTCAACAGCCGACGCAAGATCTAACTATTCCTTTGGTATGTGTTTCACTCGCAAGAAGAAGAAGAGGTGATGGATGGTGGTGTTGGCGGTGCCCACGGGAGTTGGTGTTGGCGGTGGGGACGGGCGGTGGGTGCCCACGGGCGGTGGTGTTGGCGGTGACGGGACGGGCGGTGGTGATGGTGGCGGTGCCCACGGGCGGTGGTGATGGTGGCGGTGGGGACGGCGGTGGGGACGGGCGGTGGGGACGGGCGGTGGGGACGGGCGGTGGGGACGGGCGGTGGGGACGGGCGGGGTGTGGGGACGGGCGGTGGGGACGGGCGGTGGGAACGGGCGGTGGTGGGGTGGTGGCGGTGGGGACGGGCGGTGGGGACGGGCGGTGGGAACGGGCGGTGGTGGTGGTGGCGGTGGGGGACGGGCGGTGGTGTGGGTGGCGGTGGGAACGGGCGGTGGTGGGGGTGGTGGGGGGGACGGGCGGTGGGGACGGGCGGTGGTGTGGTGGCGGTGGGGACGGGCGGTGGTGGTGGTGGCGGTGGGGACGGGCGGTGGGGACGGGCGTGGTGTGGTGGCGGTGGGGACGGGCGGTGGTGGTGGTGGCGGTGGGGACGGGCGGTGGGGACGGGCGGGCGGTGGGGACGGGCGGTGGGGAACGGGCGGTGGTGGTGGTGGTGGTGGGGACGGGCGGTGGTGTTGGTGGCGGTGGGGACGGGCGGTGGTGTTGGTGGCGGTGGGGACGGGGGTGGTGGTGGTGGGGACGGGCGGTGGGGGACGGGCGGTGGGGACGGGCGGTGGGGGACGGGCGGTGGTGGTGGTGGCGGTGGGGACGGGCGGTGGTGGTGGTGGGGGTGGGGACGGGCGGTGGGGACGGGCGGTGGGGACGGGCGGTGGTGGTGGTGGCGGTGGGGGACGGGCGGTGGTGGTGGTGGTGGCGGTGGGGACGGGCGGTGGGGACGGGCGGTGGGGACGGGCGGTGGGGACGGGCGGTGGTGGTGGTGGCGGTGGGGACGGGCGGTGGGAACGGGCGGGTGGTGGTGGTGGCGGGTGGGGACGGGCGGTGGTGGTGGTGGCGGTGGGAACGGGCGGTGTGGTGGGGTGGCGGTGGGGACGGGCGGTGGTGGTGGTGGTGGTGGGGACGGGCGGGGGGGGGGGGTGGTGGTGGGGGACGGGCGGTGGTGGTGGTGGCGGTGGGGACGGGCGGTGGTGGTGGTGGTGGTGGCGGTGGGGACGGGCGGTGGTGGTGGCGGTGGGGACGGGCGGTGGGGACGGGCGGTGGGGACGGGCGGTGGGAACGGGCGGTGGTGGTGGTGGTGGGGACGGGCGGTGGGACGGGCGGTGGTGGTGGCGGTGGGAACGGGCGGTGGTGGTGGTGGCGGTGGGGACGGGCGGTGGTGTTGGGGCGGTGGGGAAGGGGCGTGCGGTGGTGGTGGTGGGGTGGGTGGGGACGGGCGGTGGTGGTGGCGGTGGGTGGGTGGGGGGTGGCGGTGGTGGTGGCGGTGGGGACGGGCGGTGGGGACGGGCGGTGGTGGTGGCGGTGGGGACGGGCGGTGGTGGTGGGGTGGGGACGGGCGGTGGGTGGTGGGGACGGGCGGTGGGGACGGGCGGTGGGGACGGTTGGGTGGGGGGGTGGTGTGGTGGTGGGGACGGGCGGTGGGGGGGCGGTGGGGGTGGGGCGGTGGGTTGGTGGCGGTGGGGGGAAGGGTGGTGGTGGGGACGGGCGGTGGGGACGGGTGGGGGTGGGGCGGTGTGGTGGGCGGGTGGGGACGGGCGGTGGTGGCGGACGGGCGGTGGGGACGGGCGGTGGGGACGGGCGGTGGGGGGGGCGGTGGGGACGGGCGGGGGGGACGGTGGGTGGTGGTGGTGGCGGTGGGGACGGGCGGTGGTGTTGGGTGGCGGTGGGGACGGGCGGTGTGGTGGGGCGGTGGGGGACGGGCGGTGGTGGTGGCGGTGGGGACGGGCGGGTGGTGGTGGTGGCGGTGGGGACGGGCGGGGGGGGGTGGCGGTGGCGGACGGGCGGTGGGGACGGGCGGGTGGTGGTGGTGGTGGGTGGTGGGACGGGCGGTGGTGGTGGTGGGGCGGTGGGGAACGGGCGGTGGTGGGTGGGGTGGGGACGGGGGTGGTGTTTGGCGGTGGGGACGGGAGGTGGTGGTGGTGGTGGTGGGGGACGGGCGGTGGTGGTGGCGGTGGGGACGGGCGGTGGTGGTGGGCGGTGGGGACGGGCGGTGGGGACGGGGTGGTGGTGGTGGCGGTGGGGACGGGCGGTGGTGGTGGCGGTGGGGACGGGCGGTGGGGACGGGCGGTGGGGACGGGCGGGTGGGAACGGGCGGTGGTGGTGGTGGTGGTGGGGACGGGCGGTGGTGTTGGTGGTGGCGGTGGGGACGGGCGGTGGTGTTGGTGGCGGTGGGGACGGGCGGTGGTGGTGGGGACGGGCGGTGGGGACGGGTGGTGGGTGGGGACGGGCGGTGGGGACGGGCGGTGGTGGTGGTGGCGGTGGGGACGGGGCGTGGTGGTGGTGGGGCGGTGGGGACGGGCGGTGGGGGTGGGGCGGGCGGTGGGGACGGGCGGTGGTGGTGGGCGGTGGGGACGGGCGGTGGTGGTGGTGGCGGTGGGGACGGGCGGTGGGGACGGGCGGTGGGGACGGGCGGTGGGGACGGGCGGTGGTGGTGGTGGCGGTGGGGGGACGGGCGGTGGGAACGGGGCGGTGGTGGTGGTGGCGGTGGGGACGGGCGGTGGTGGTGGTGGTGGCGGTGGGAACGGGCGGTGGTGTGGGTGGCGGTGGGAACGGGCGGTGTGGTGGTGGTGGTGGTGGGGACGGGCGGTGGTGGTGGTGGCGGTGGGGACGGGCGGTGGGGTGGTGGTGGCGGTGGGGACGGGCGGTGGGGACGGGGCGGTGGTGGTGGCGGTGGGGACGGGGCGGTGGTGGTGGCGGTGGGGACGGGCGGTGGGGACGGGCGGTGGGGACGGGCGGTGGGAACGGGCGGTGGTGGTGGTGGTGGTGGGGACGGGCGGTGGTGTTGGTGGGCGGTGGGAACGGGTGGGGTGGTGGTGGTGGCGGTGGGGACGGGCGGTGGTGTTGGTGGCGGTGGGAACGGGCGGGTGGTGGTGGTGGCGGTGGGGACGGGCGGTGGTTGTGGTGGCGGGGGGGACGGGCGGTGGTGGTGGCGGTGGGGACGGGCGGTGGGGACGGACGGGGCGGGTGGTGGTGGCGGTGGGGACGGGCGGTGGTGGTGGTGGCGGTGGGGACGGGGGTGTGGGGACGGGCGGTGGGACGGGCGGTGGGAACGGGCGGTGGTGGTGGTGGTGGTGGGGACGGGCGGTGGTGGTGGTGGCGGTGGGGACGGGCGGTGGTGTTGTGGCGGTGGGGACGGGCGGTGGTGTGGGGGACGGGCGGTGGGGGACGGGCGGTGGGGACGGGCGGTGGGGGGGGCGGTGGTGGTGGTGGCGGTGGGGACGGGCGGTGGGGACGGGCGGTGGGGTGGTGGCGGTGGGGACGGGCGGTGGGGACGGGCGGTGGTGGTGGGGACGGGCGGTGGTGGTGGCGGTGGGGACGGGCGGTGGGGACGGGGGGTGGTGGTGGGGACGGGCGGTGGGGACGGGCGGTGGGGGACGGGTGGGGACGGGGGGGGGACGGGCGGTGGGGTGGGGACGGGCGGTGGTGGGCGGTGGGGACGGGCGGTGAGAACGGGTGGTGGTGGTGGTGGTGGTGGGGCGGTGGGGAGGGGGTGGTGGTGGTGGCGGTGGGGACGGGCGGTGGGGACGGGCGGTGGGGTGTGGTGGCGGTGGGGACGGGCGGTGGTGGTGGTGTGGGTGGGGGACGGGCGGTGGGGACGGGCGGTGGGGACGGGCGGTGGTGGTGGTGGCGGTGGGGGTGGGGACGGGTGGTGGTGGTGGTGGCGGTGGGGACGGGCGTGTGTGGGACGGGCGGTGGGGACGGGCGGTGGTGGTGGTGGGGTGGGGACGGGTGGTGGTGGTGGTGGTGGACGGGCGGTGGGGATGGGGCGGTGGGGACGGGCGGTGGTGGGGGACGGTGGTGACGGGGTGGGGACGGGGCGGTGGTGGTGGTGGCGGTGGGGACGGGCGGTGGGAACGGGCGGGTGGGACGGGCGGTGGTGGTGGTGGCGGTGGGGACGGGGGCGGTGGGGTGGGGGGCGGTGTGGTGGTGGTGGTGGTGGCGGTGGGACGGGGCGGTGGGGACGGGCGGTGGTGGTGGTGGCGGTGGGGACGGGCGGTGGGAACGGGCGGTGGGAACGGGCGGTGGTGGTTGGTGGCGGTGGGGACGGGCGGTGGTGGTGGTGGTGGCGGTGGGGACGGGCGGTGGGGACGGGCGGTGGGGACGGGCGGTGAGGGGCGGGTGGTGGTGGTGGCGGTGGGGACGGGCGGTGGTGTGTGGTGGCGGTGGGGACGGGCGGTGGGGACGGGCGGTGGTGGGACGGGCGGTGGTGGTCGTGGCGGTGGGGACGGGCGGTGGTGTTGGCGGTGGGGACGGGAGGTGATGGTGACGGTGGGGACGGGCGGTGGTGTTGGCGGTGGTCATGGGCAGGTGGCGTGGGAGGCTCTACAGAAAGCGGGCGGGCGAGTGAGTGATGGGGTGGCAGTGGACGGAGCCGGCGGCATCACGCTGGGTCACGCCACAAATAACACGAGGAAATAAAACACAGCACTTCTCCGTGGTCCAAGATGGGACTTTTCGGTGAGTTGGGTGTTGCAAGATGGCGCGGGAGCGAGGCGTCTCTCTACCTGCTGTTCCTGAAGAGGATGTATCGTGCTCATTTACAGTGGGATATGTGGGAAAGAACTGCAGGTGATGGTTTACACCAAAGATAGACACAAAATGCTGGAGTAACTCAGGCAACAGTCCGGTGAAGAGTCTCGACCCGAAACATCACCTATTCCTTCTCTCCAGAGATGCTGCCTGTCCCACTGAGTTACTCCAGCATTTTGTGTCTATCTACAGTGGGATTAGACTGGTTAACACACAAAACAAGCTTCTCACTGTATTACTCTACACTGGACAATAAATAAAGCAATACTTTTTAGAAGTGTATTTTTCCTTTTCTCTTATTTCCATCCAAGTTATTAGACTCCCAAGTCTAAATCACCCAAGAATGTAAAAGATCAGACAGTGATTAAGAATTAATTACTTTGAGAAAAATTACATATCTAAGTGTTTAAGAAAGGTAATCTAAGGTTTTATTAAAAGAGCTAAAAATGAGTTTAATCATAAAGCAAGCGTCTTTGATTAAGATGTCTGATCTCCCACCTTTGGACAACGTGACTTTAAATATCAAAAATTATTTTCAATTTATAGTTAAATTTGTGTGGAACAGCTTCTCAGTAATTTAAAAAAATAAGACTTAAAGTTGACTGTTCTCTCGCACGTAAACTAAGGCAGGTTAATTTCCACAAACTCCTGAGACCAGAGGGGCAGGTAAAATTGAGCACAGTGTTACAGGCATAAAGATATATTCAGCATTATAAAGACACTTGGACAAGTGTGGGGACAGGAAAAGTTCAGAGGGATATGGGCCAAATGCAGGAAGATGGGAGGTGGTATCTCGGTCGGCATTGACGAGTTGGACCGAACCTGTCCCTTTCTCTATCAGGTGTCAGAGTAGCTTTGGTTATACCAGCTTCAACTACCTCCTCTGGTAGCTCGTTCCATACACTCACTAACCTCTCTGTGAAAAAGTTACCCTTTTGGGTCCTATTTAAATAGACAATAGACATTAGACAATAGGTGCAGGAGTAGGCCATTCGGCCCTTCGAGCCAGCACCGCCATTCAATGTGATCATAGCTGATCATCCACAATCAGTACCCCGTTCCTGCCTTCCCCCCATATCCCCTGACACCACTATTTTTAAGAGCCCTATCTAGCTCTCTCTTGAAAGCATCCAGATAACCTGCCTCCACCGCCCTCTGAGGCAGGGAATATTTTCCCTCTCTGCTTAAACTTGTGTCCTCTGGTTCTCAATTCTTCTACTCTAGATAAAAGACTCTGTGCATTCACCCTATCTATTCCCCTCATGATTTTATACACCTCTATAAGATCACCCCTCGTTCTCCTGCGCTCCATGACCCAGCCTGCTCAACCTCTCCCTACAGCTCAACCTCTTTACTCCTGACAATATCCTCGTAAATCTTCTCTGCATTAGGGTTAGGGAAGATGCTGTTAACCTTTCCAGCTTAACACCATCTTTCCTACAGCCTACAGATTCAGGGACAGTTTCTTCCCGGCTGTTAACAGGTAACTGAACCATCCTACCACAACCAGAGAGTAGTGCTGAACTACTATCTAACTCATTGGAGACTATCTTTGATCAGACTTTTCTGGCTCTATTGCACTAAAAGTGTATCACATTGTCATGTACACTGTAAATGGCTCGATTGTAATCATGCATTGGTTAGCACGCAACAAAAGCTTTTCACTGTACCTCGGGTCACGTGATCAGAAACTAAACTCAATAGAAGGGTGACCAAAACTCACCAACGTCTTAGAAACATGAAAAACATAGAAAATAGGTGCAGGAGGAGGCCATTCGGCCCTTCGAGCCAGCATCGCCATTCATTATGATCATGGCTGATCGTCCCCTATCAATAACCCGTGCCTGCCTTCTCCCCATATTCCTTGACTCCACTAGCCCCTAGAGCTCTATCTAACTCTCTCTTAAATCCATCCATTGACTTGGCCTCCACTGCCCTGCACAAAGTTTTTCCCACTGAGGGTAGGGAAGATTCAAACAAGAGGACATGACTTGAGAATTAAGGGACAGAAGTTCAGGGGTAACATGAGGGGGAACTTCTTTACTCAGAGAGTGGTAGCTGTGTGGAATGAGCTTCCAGTGAAGGTGGTGGAGGCATGTTCGATTTTATCATTTAAAAATAAATTGGATAGTTATATGGACGGGAAAGGAATGGAGGGTTATGGTCTGAGTGCAGGTAGATGGGACTAGGGGAGAATACGTGTTCGGCACGGACCAGAAGGGCTGTATAATTGTTATATGGTTATATGGTTATATGCAATAATATGCAACAATATAATATGCAACAATATAATTGTTATATGGTTATATGGTTATATGCACTCTGTGGCAGGGAATTCCATAAATTCACAACTCTCTGGGTGAAAACGTTTTTTCTCACCTCAGTTTTAAATGGCTTCCCCTTTATTCTAAGACTGTGGCCCCTGGTTCTGGACTCGCCCAACATTGGGAACATTTTCCTGCATCTAGCTTGTCCATCTTGTACAACTCATTTGAATGATGTCATGAGGAGATACGTGTTGGCAGGGGGTCTAGACGATCAGTGTAGCGCAGTGCGGTATGTACAGGCAAGGAATAGCGGACAAGTCCATTATAATATCAAAAACCAAGTTAAAAGAGAAATTTTCTCCCATAGAATAAATCGACAAGTACAAAATCAGTAGAAACCAATATTGAACTAAATGAATAAAAGTGTCTGTAAGTCACAGCCTATTTTCTTCTAACCAATGTGCACGCATTACCTTAATCATACCTTTCATCTCTGCTTCATGTCTGCTTGCTTGACATTTCTTTGATCCTGAATACATTTAGCTTGTTTTATTCCTATTACACTTCTGTTTGAACATGTCACTTCAAATGGTTTGTCCTGTTAGCTTGTTCATTGAAGGCGGTGATACTAGTTTTCCTCTCTTCCTCCCCCCCCCCCCCCCCCCCCCCCCCCCCCAGTCATCGGGAAAACAGTGCGGCTGGTCACATTCCTGTATCCCTGTCATTATCACACCTTCCCCAGCCAACAATGGGCCATTGTGGGCTCCACCCTTCCTGAGGGCATCTATTTGTTCTGCCATTTTCTCGCCTCCAGGTGCCCCCCTCCTGCCCCATCTCTATCTTTCAGACTGAAAAAGGTTTCCAACCCGAAAGGTGAACTATTCCTTTTCTCAGGGGATGCTGCCTGACCCGCTGAGTTAGTTACTCAAGCACATTTTGTGCCTGTCTTTAGTGAATGTAGGACTTTTTACCGCAACCGTCCCTGTCAACTTTCAATTGCACTACATGGATAATAGACATTATTTGGATTTACAGTAAGCTCCATCCAAGACCGCAGGAAATTGCAGCGAATTGTGGACGCAGCCCAGACCGTCACACAAACCAACCTCCCTTCCATTGACCCCATCTACACCTCACGCTGCCTCGGCAAGGCCAGCAGCATCATCAAGGACCAGTCGCACCCTGGCCACTCCCTCTTCTCCCCTCTCCCATCGAGCAAGAGGTACAGAAGTGTGAAAACGCACACCTCCAGATTCAGGGACAGTTTCTTCCCAGCTGTTATCAGGCAACTGAACCATCCTACCACAACCAGAGAGCAGTGCTGAACTACTATCTACCTCATTGGTAACCCTCAGACTACGTTATTCCCTTATCATGAATCTGTCCAGTGAACGGCTCGATTGTAATCATGTATAGGCTTTCCGCTGACTGGTTAGCACGCAAGAAAAGCTTTTCACTGTACCTCGGTACACGTGACAATAATATACTAAACTACATTGAAGATGTACTACAGTTACACACAGAAGCCACTCCCCAACTTCTAGCCTCAACGGACGACTTGCGTGTCTGTAAGTCATTCCTGCTACAGTGTGCCCTGTCTAGACTCCAAGCTGAAGTCAAGATGTTAACACCCATCAGCTATAAATATCTAGTAGTCCCCTCACTTTTGGGAGATTATATTGCATCAACCTATCATTCAAATACAAAGCCCAAGACCGCAACAAATTGTAGATGTAGCCCAGTCCATCACACAGCCCACACTCCCCACCATTGTAGATGTAGCCCAGTCCATCACACAGCCCACACTCCCCACCATTGTAGATGTAGCCCAGTCCATCACACAGCCCACACTCCCCACCACACTCCCCACCATTGTAGATGTAGCCCAGTCCATCACACAGACCACACTCCCCACCATTGTAGATGTAGCCCAGTCCATCACACACACCACACTCCCCACCATTGTAGATGTAGCCCAGTCCATCACACAGACCACACTCCCCACCATTGTAGATGTAGCCCAGTCCATCACGCAGACCACACTCCCCACCATTGTAGATGTAGCCCAGTCCATCACACAGTCCATCACACACACCACACTCCCCACCATTGACTCCATCTACACTTCACGCTGCCTCGAGAAAGCAGCCGACATCATCAAAGACTTGTCCCTGTCCCACCCCGGTCATTCCTTCTTCTCCCCGCTCCCGTCCGGCAGAAGGTACAGAAGCTTGAAAGCGCGCACCACCAGACTCAGGAACAGCTTCTTCCCCTCTGTTATCAGGCTTCTGAACGGCCCTTCCATAAGCTAGGGTACTGTCCGATTCACCTCTACCCCATTGCAGACATTGGCCTTTGTCTGTGGAACTGATGCGCTACAATGGTGAGAACTATATTCTGCGCTCTGTATCTTCCCCTTCCTCTGCCTATTTGACTGGAGTTTGGCTTGATTGTATTTATGTAGAGCATTATCTGATCTAATGTTCATAAGAGATAGGAGCAGAATTAGGCCATTCGGCCCATCGAGTCTACTCTGTTATTCAATCACGGCTGATAATCATTCCCTCCCAACCCCATTCTCCTGCCTTCTCCCCATAATTTGTGTTTGTGCCATACAAAACAATGCTGTTCAGTCTACCTTGCTACACGTTATAGTAAACTAAACCTAAACCTAATTTACTTCATTGTCTCAGTGCTTTTTCAGTCGGGGTTTAAATAACATTAATCATTATCTCGCGTGTTGTGTCCTCTCTCCTAACCAAGGAGGAGATACTTCCAGCTAATTAAACAGTTTAAGCACAGTTGTGTTTTTAATAGAAGTATCTTTCATTCGAGAGAATAATTTCCTCACAGGTCGTAATTTGCAAACGTTTCCATAACACAAGAACAATACTTACCACACTCGAATATAGTAGTTGTGTTTTCAAAATGCTTTGCATTGATAACCTCTGTGGAATCTCCTCCCCAGATTTAAATATGCTTTGTTTAAAAATATAATTGTGTTTAACCTGCTTTGTGAGCACGAATGAAGAAGGGTCTCGACCCGAAACGTCACCTATCCATGTTCTCCACAGATGCTGCCTGACCCGCTGAGTTACTCCAGCACTCTGTGAAACGTCACCTATCCATGTTCTCCACAGATGCTGCCTGACCCGCTGAGTTACTCCAGCACTCTGTGAAACGTCACCTATCCATGTTCTCCACAGATGCTGCCTGACCCGCTGAGTTACTCCAGCACTCTGTGAAACGTCACCTATCCATGTTCTCCACAGATGCTGCCTGACCCGCTGAGTTACTCCAGCACTCTGTGAAACGTCACCTATCCATGTTCTCCACAGATGCTGCCTGACCCGCTGAGTTACTCCAGCACTCTGTGAAACGTCACCTATCCATGTTCTCCACAGATGCTGCCTGACCCGCTGAGTTACTCCAGCACTCTGTGAAACGTCACCTATCCATGTTCTCCACAGATGCTGCCTGACCCGCTGAGTTACTCCAGCACTCTGTGAAACGTCACCTATCCATGTTCTCCACAGATGCTGCCTGACCCGCTGAGTTACTCCAGCACTCTGTGAAACGTCACCTATCCATGTTCTCCACAGATGCTGCCTGACCCGCTGAGTTACTCCAGCACTCTGTGAAACGTTACTTCTCCATGTTCCCCACAGATGCTGCCTGACCCGCTGAGTTGCTCCGACATTTTGTGTCTATCTTTTGTGAGCACGAACGTTTGTTTAAACGGGGCGGCACGGTGGCGCAGCGGTAGAGTTGCTGCCTCACGGCTCCAGAGACCCGGGTTCCATCCTGACCACGGGCGCTGTCTGTACGGAGTTTGTACGTTCTCCCTGTGACCACGTGGGTTTTCTCCGGGTGCTCCAGTTTCCTCCCACACTCCGAAGGCGTACAGGTTTGCAGATTAATTAGCTTCTGTAAATTGTAAATTGTCCCTAGTGTGTGAGATAGTGCTGATGTACGGGGTAATCGTTAGCCTGCGCAGTGAGCTGGTGGGACGAAGGGCCTCTTTCCATGCTACATCTCGCTTCATCTTAGGCCTCCTTCGGTGATGGCTGACCATGGGTGTCTCCAGGGTGATATTTCCTATATGGAGGACGCCTGTGCGTGACTTTGTTTAACGTGGGGAGACTGGTGCACAGACAGCCACCCCCACGGTCCTTGACAGATCTGGGTCAGGATCCAGTGGCATGGAGTCCAAGACGACCAGAGACCCTTTTCTGCCGCAACCTTCATCCGCCTTCCCAGCCGTTGTGAGGTTCCACTAACGTCAGCCGTCGTCCTCCGCCTGTTCCACCGTTGAGGTCTTGGTTGGATTGCTCTTTGTCAGAGACCTCCCCCTCGACCTTACCGCCATGGGTGGCCCTGCCAGGAGCATAGCTCCAGACGGCATCGCTCTCAGGATCTCAGGTCCACACAAGCTTCTCCACCACGACAAGGTGACAAACCACATCTCTAAAGTCTAGTTGCAGATGCATAAGTCGTCTGTGGGGGATTGAGGCTGTGGAGAGTACATAGTTGCCCCTCAGGTTCCTATTTAATCTTTCCCTTCTCACCTTAAACCTATGTCCTCTGGTTCTTGATTCCCCCACACTGAGTATTCCCCTCATGCTCATATACACCTCTGTAAGATCACCCCTCATCCTCCTGCGCTCCAAGGAATAGAGTCCCAGCGTGCCCAACCTCTCCCTGTAACTTAGGCCCTTGAGTCTTGGCAACATCCTCGTAAATCATCGCTGAATCTTTCCAGCTGAACAAAATCCTTCCTACAGCCGTGTGACCAAAACCGAACACAATTCTACAAATGTGTTTCATTTAGTTTAGTTTGTCACATGCACCAAGATACAGTGGAAAGTTTATTTTGTTGCGTGCATCTTGCGGAAAGACTGGAAATGATTACAAGGAATGTGTCAGGCCTCAGGGGCCTGAGCTATAGGGAGAGATTGAGTCGGCTGGGATTTTATTCATAGAAACATGAAAAACATAGAAAATAGGTGCAGGAGGAGGCCCTTCGGCCCTTCGAGCCAGCATCGCCATTCATTATGATCATGGCTGATCGTCCCCTATCAATAACCCGTGCCTACCTTCTCCCCATATCCCTTGATTCCACTAGTCCCTAGAGCTCTATCTAACTCTCTCTTAAATCCATCCAGTGATTTGGCCCCCACTGCCCGCTGTGGCAGGGAATTCCACAAATTCACAACTCTCTGGGTGAAAAAGTTTTTTCTCACCTCAGTCTTAAATGGCCTCCCCTTTATTCTAAGACTGTAGCCCCTGGTTCTGGACTCGCCCAACATTGGGAACATTTTTCCTGCATCTAGCTTGTCCAGTCATTTTATAATTTTATATGTTTCTATAAGATCCCCCTCATCCTTCTAAACAATACATACTAATTTTTTTGGAGTGCAGGAGAATGAGGGTTGATCTTATAGAGGTGTATAAAATCATGACAGGAATAGATCGGGTCAATGCACAGAGTCTCTTGCCCAGAGTAGGGGTATAGAGGACCAGACAATATAGGTTTAAGTGGAAGGGGAAAAGATTTAATAGGAATCTGAGGGGTAACTTTTTCACACAAAGGGTGGTGGGTGTATGGAACAAGCTGCCAGAGGAGATAGATGAGGCTGGGACTATCGCAACATTTACGAAACACGTTGGCAGGTACATGGATAGGTCAGGTTTGGTGGGATATGGGCCAAATGCGGGCTGGTGGGACAAGTGTAGCTGGGACATGTTGGCCGGTGTGGGCAAGTTGGGCTGAAGGGCCTGTTTCCACACTGTATCACTCCATGATTACATTCAAGCCGTCTACAGAGTATAGACACAGGATGAAGGGATTAACGTGTAGTCCAAGTGCGGCCTCAACATCATCTGGAGATTTGTCCGGAGATTTGTCCGGAGATTCTCACTTGACCTAACTTCTCTTCCTGCAGTTGTTTGTATAGTTTCAGCCTCATGACTTGATCGATTAATTGAGGTGAAGTTACTGGCCGGCCCAGTGGTGCATCGGTAGAGTTGCTGTCTGTACGGAGTTTGTACGTTCTCTCCGTGACCTGCGAGGGTTTTTGCCGCGATATTCGAATTCTTCGCACACTACAGTCATACAGGTTTGTCGGTTAATTGACGGCATAACGGTATCCCAGTGTGTGTAGGATAGTGTGAATGAGCTGTGATTGCTGATCGGAGGGCCGAATGGCCTGTTTCCGCATAGTATCTCTAAAAAACCCTGTAGTTTTATTAATAACCACTTTCTGCTATTTGCACTTTACCAGTTTATTTATTCTTGTGTGTATATATTTATATCATGGTATATGGACACATTTATCTGTTTTGTAGTAAATGCCTACTATTTTCTTTGTGCTTAAGCAAAGCAAGAATTTAATTGTCCTATACAGGGACACATGACAATAAACTCACTTGAACTTGAACTAGTTGAGTGAGAGGATGCGTTTTGGGTTGAGACCCTTCTTACAACTGGTCGGGAAAAAGAAAGCAAGTAGCGGAGACAGTAGGCTTTGTGGGAGAGCTGGGAAGGAGGGAGAAAGCTAGGGTTATCTAAAATTGGAGGTCAATATTCATATTCCTTCTCTCCATAGATGCTGCCTCACCTGCTGAGTTTCTCCAGGATTTTTTGTCTACCTGTAGTTGAGCAATCTCACCACTGGATGGCAGGAGGTGTACAATCACAGTGTATGGGGATCAATCAATCTCGATGCATCAATGCATTGTCTGTGATGAGACCATAATGTATGTTTGAACGAAAGAAAAATATGCGATTAAATCCGTAACCTTTAGCAGTCTACCGGGATGAGATTTCATTTTTACCTAATTCCTCTCTGCGTTAATCAAATAAAGATTTGAATCCCTCTGTGCGGGTTACGGTGGCGCAGCGGTAGAGTAGCTGCCTCACAGCGCCGGGGACCAGGGTTCAATCCTGACTACGGGCGCTGTCGGTGTGTGTGTGTGTGTGTGTGTGTGTGGTGTGTGTGTGTGTGTGTGTGTGTGTAGTTTGTACCTTCTCCCCGTGACCGCGTGGGTTTTCTCCGGGTGCTCCTGTTTCCTTCCGCATCCCACAGCGTACAAGCTCCGTACAGGCAGCCCGGCTCTCTGGCGCTGTGAGGCAGCAACTCTACCGCTGCGCCACCCGTACTGTTCTGTGTTCTGTGTTCTAGGGCTGGTGCTGTAACGAGTGCTTGTGGCTGAGACAGAATGTTAGTGCTGACAAAAAGTCAGCACTGTTTAGTTTTACTCTTGTGTGTAAAGTTTGCATCATTTCTTCAGCAGAAGAGATATTTGCTGTTCAATATTTCCGCACAGTTGATAGGAAACAGCTGATTAATGAAGGGAGCTGTACACCCTTCGTTGCTACTCCTATGACCCTTAACTTACACGTCAGTTTAAAGAGCTCTTGCCAAAATATAAATATAAGTCATGCCCACAGACAAATTTTAATTGATGCCTTTATTAATTAATGCTTGAATCTAATTAGCATCAAAATTACAGAGTAGAATACCCTGTGGCAAATGAAAGTTGAGTTGGAAAGAGGACACACTCACTCATCTCTGTTCCCAGCTTTGTCTACTTTAGTTTTAAAAGAGATACAGCGTGGGAAGAGGCTCTTCGGCCCACCGAGTCCATACCGACCAGTGATTCCCGTACACTGGCATTATCCTACACACGTTGTGGAAATTTAAAAAAATTATACCAAGCCCAACCTACAAACCTGCACGTCTTTGGAGTGTGGGAGGAAACCGGAGCACCCAGAGAAAACCCACGTGGTCACGGGGAGAACGTACAAACTCCATACAGACAGCACCTGTAGTCGGGATTGAACCCGGGTCTCTGGCGCTGTGAGGCAGCAACTCTACTGCTGCGCCATTGTGTATATTTCTGACTAACGTCACAAACATAAATATTTCTGGATGAGTTTTTTATCCTGAATGTGTCTTATCTTTTGGCACGCAAATTGTTTCATCTCTTTTTATTGTTTTTTTCCAAAAACATAACCATTCATGAAATATTAATTCATACAATCTGGGTGATGGTACTATCTTAATTCACTTTACCTCATAGATCATGATATTAATTTGCGATATTTACCTCGTGTCAATGTGCCATTTGTTTTTCATAGCCATAGAGCAGGGAACGGGCCATTCAGTCCAACCCAGTTGGCATACTGGGCTAGTCCAATTTGCCTGCCTTTGGCCCAAGACCCTCTTCCAAGGGTATATCTGTCCAAATGGCTTTAAAGTCATAATTGTATCCACTTCTACAATTTCCTCTAGCAGCAAGTTCCACATAAGGACTATCCTCTGAATGAAAAGGTTACCTCTAAGATCCCACTTAAATCTCTCTCCTCTCACCTTAATCCTGTGACCTCTAGGTTTAGATCCCTCTACCCTGGGATAAAGACTGTGAGGGTACACTTTATCCAGGCTCCTCATGATCTTACTGAAGGGCCTGGTTCCACATTGTATCTCTAAAGCTAAACTAAAGTATAGGGTAGTTAGGAACGGTTATGAGTGGCAGAAGGGGAAAAAGCCAATACTTTAAATGCCTCACAGCGGCAGAGACCCGGGTTCGATCCTGACTACGGGTGCTGTCTGTACGGAGTTTGCACGTTCTCCCTGTGAGCGTGTGGGTTTTCTCTGGGTGCTCCGCTTTCCTCCCGCACTTCACTGATGATGGGGAGAGCAGCAGAAATCGCAGAGAGGGAGAAGTGCAAGTTGAAGGTATGTCGACTTCGAAGAGGTTCTTCCCCGCTGAGTTATTCAAACATGTTATATCTTTTATACATTGTGATAGTCCCAGCCTCAACCACCTCCTCTGGCAGCTCGTTCCATACAATAGACAATAGACAATAGGTGCAGGAGTAGGCCATTCAGACTTCGAGCCAGCACCACCTTTCAATGTGATCATGGCTGATCATCCCCAATCATTACCCCGTTCCTGCCTTCTCCCCATATCCCCTGACTCTGCTATTTCTAAGAGCATTATCTAGCTCTCTCTTGATAACATCCAGAGAACCTGCCTCCACCACCCTCTGAGGCAGAGAATTACACTCACCACCCTCTGTGTGAAAAAGTTGCCCGTCAGATTCCCATTAAATCTTTTCCCCTTCACCTTAAACCTATGTCCTCTGGTCCACAATTCCCCTACTCTTGGCAAGAGATTCTGTGCGTCTACTCGATCTATTCCTCTCATGATTTTATACACCTCTATAAGATCACCCCTCATCCTCCTACACTCTAAGGAATAAAGTCCTAGGCTGCTCAACCTCTCCCTATAGCTCACACCCTCTAGTCCTGGCAACATCCTCGTAATTCTTCTCTGTACCCTTTCCGGCTTGACAATATCTTTCCTATAACACGGTGCCCAGAACTGCATCTTTACCCTTACAATCAGCCTCTGATACGATTTCATTCTGTGATGCTGTGATATTACTATTTTACATTTACAAGACACTTGCACTGGTATGTGGATTGATCGTAAGATCATGAGTGATAGGAGCAGAATTAGGACATTCGGCCCGTCAAGTCTATTCCGTTATTCCATCATGACTGATCTATCCCTCCCTACTAACCCCATTCTCCTGCCTTCTCCCCATAACCTCTGATACCTGCACTAATCTAGAATTTATCTATCTCTGCCTTAAAAATATCCACTGACATGGCCTCCGCAGCCTTCTGTGGCAAAGAATTCTACAGATTCACCACCCTCTGACTAAAGAAATTCCTCCTCATTTCCTTCCTAAAAGAATGTCCTTTAATTCTGAGGCTGTGCCCTCTGGTCCTAGACTCTCCCAGGAAAGGTGTAGAGGGATATGGGCCAATTGTGGGCAGGTGGGCCTGGCTTAGGCCGGCATGGATGAGAGGTGCTGTATAACTCCACGCGTGATACCATGAATCCTTGACTCAAGGCCAATAACATTTCCATTGGAAAAGGTAAGGAAGAGAGAACACCAGCTGTCAAGTGTAAAGGTGAAGCACATTAATCTTTAGGAAATAAAGCTTTACTTTGTACAGCAATTCCCAATCACCCTAATTATGCTTCAAGGCTAAAAATGTTCACACATTTCAGAACACAAGTTACGGGACTAATGAGTTTCTGCCTGTTTGTCGGCGTTACTTTCTCAAGTTCATTTCCAGATATATATTACGCCAACAACTAATGCAAACATGATATCAGATTAAAATCATCAAGGTTCTTTCTCTGTGAAAGGCAGTAGAATTGGCTCTAATTTCATCTGCTTTCTCCAAAATACTCCTTGCATTGAAATAAACACATTTCATTCCATCAGCACCATCATATTGCTCCACGCTGCCTCGGCAAGGACAGCAGCATAATCAAGGACCAGTCTCACCCTCTTCTCCCTCTTCTCCCCTCTCCCATCAGGCAAGAGGTACAGAAGTGTGAACATTAGTTTAGTTTAGTTTAGATACAGCGCGGAAAAAGGCACCTCGGTCCACCGAGTCCGCATCCACCAGTGATCCCCACACACTAACATTATCCCACACACACTAGGGGCAATTTTACATGATACCAAGCCAATTAACCTACAAACCTATATACCTTTGGAATGTAGGAGGAAATCGAAGATCTCGGAGAAAACCCACGCAGGTTACAGGGAGAACGTACAAACTCTGTACAGACAGCACCTGGAGTTGGGATTGAACCCGGGTCTCTGGCGCTGTGAGATTGAGTTTGTCTTCCATGAGAGAGTTAGATTTAGCTCTTAGGGCTAAAGGAATCAAGGGATTTGGGGGAAAAGCAGGAACGGGGTACTGATTTTGGATGATCAGCCACGATCATATTGAATGGCGGTGCTGGCTCGAAGGGCCGAATGGCCTACTCCTGCACCTATTTTCTATGTTTCTATGTTTCCTCATTCTTTTACCTCTGGAAAATAATTTGTTTGCACTTCTTCTTAAACTGAGTAATGTTTGTGCTTTTCGAGAGTTCCACATCCAAATCATTCCACAATTCCACCCCACAGATTGAAATACACAAACTCTCCATAGTGGTACGAACACAAAGTCTCTTTACATTAAACTTTCCTCTCAAATTATAACCACCCTCCCTGTTAAAGAACATTGTATGTATATTGGTGGTACACAAAAATGCTGGAGAAACTCAGTGGGTGCAGCAGCATCTTTGGAGCGAAGGAAATGGGCAACGTTTCGGGCCGAAACCCATCTTCAGACATGCATTTTATGTATATTACCTGGTAGTAAGTTATTTCTTGTTTGATACATTATTTCTGCTGTATTAATTTCTACTCGATCCATAAACTTCAAGGCATTTGAGTTTGAAAAGAGAGTTGGTGTGTTGACGAAATCCTACATTATTAACTATCCTTATGGCCCATTGTTGCAGTCTGCATAATAGATGAAGGATGCTTTTGTAAGTGTTACCCCATACCTCCACACAGTAATTTAGATATGGCAGTACAAGTGAACAATGTACAGCGCTTTGTGAGTCAGAATGTGCCTGTTCTTCCCAATGCTCCTTGCCAGCTTTACTCGCACATGTTTTATATGAGGTTTCCAGCAGATTTTGCGGTTTATCACACCTAGACATTTATTTTCATATACTGTTTCTATATCACGCCATCTATCCTCTTATGTAATGTCTTATATAACTGCAACAAACTCTTTGAATCACTTCCCTCTGGAAGGCGACTCCGGACTGTCAAAGCTGCCACTGTCAGACTTTAAAAGCTTTTTTTCCACGAGTAGTAGCTCTACTGAATAACCAAAAATCTGTAGCCTCCTTTTCCTCTGGTATTTTATTTAATTGACATGTTTAATCAATAATGTTTTATTATTAATGTTTAATGTTTTATGTGTCATTCCTAACTGTCACTGCATGTCATGTTGTCATTTGCGGGTGGAGCACCAAGTCAATTTCCTTGTATGTGAATACTTGGCCAATAAACTTACTCATTCATTCATTCAACATGACTGACCATTTTCTATACTCAATACCTTGACTAATGAAGGCCAATGTGCCCACAGCCATTTTGACCACCTTATCTACCTGTGATGCCACTTTCAATGAACTATGTATCTGTACTCCTAAATCCCTCTGCTCCACAACACTCTCCAGAGGCCAACCATTCACTGTGTAGGTCCTGCCCATGTTAGTCTTCCCAAAATGCAACACCTCACACTTCTCTGTATTAAATTCCATCAACCATTCCTCCGCCCACCTGGCCAATTGATCCAGATCCTGTTGCAATCGTTCACAACCATCTTCACTATCTGCAAAACCACTCACTTTTGTATCATCAGCAAACTTGCTAATCTTGCCCTGTATGATCTCATCCAAATCATTGATGTAGATGACAAACAGTAACGGGCCCAGCACCGAACACTGAGGCACACCACTAGTCACAGGTAGCTGATAGATGATCTTAAATATGACACTTCCTCAATTGCTCAGGCATAACCATGTTAATTAGTCCCTATTCAGAGGCATTTCTTGTGCATCAAAATACATGGCAGATTTATTATCAATCATATGACAAATAGAAATCTCTTGCTCTGCGTGAGACTTGACTGGAGAGGAAAAAGTGTGGAGAATAGCAAGCTACATTACTGCTTTTTCTCAAGCCAATCTCGTAATTAATGGCTGACCTGACACTTAAATCATGGGTCAGTGATTCATTAAAAGTTCTGCATAATTCAGTACAAAATGAGCAAAGTTGCAGTAATCATACTAAAAGCAAGATCTTCTCATGCACTTGTATATCATCTCTTAACCCCGTTAATGTACTTGCTCTATCCGCACATGGAGACTGCAAAACTGCACTGCCCAAGGGAATTAGTCTGGTCTGGTCTAATCTAGAGTCTAGTCCTGTCTGGTCTAACCTAGTCTAGTCTAGTCTGGTCAAATCCTGTCTAGGCTAGTCTAGTCCAGTCTAATCTAGTCTGGTCTGGTGTAGTCTAGTCTGGTCTGGTCTGGTCTGGTCTAATCTAGTCTAGTCTAATCTGGTCTGGTCTGATCTAATCTAGTCTAGTCTAATCTGGTCTGGTCTGGTCTAGTCTGGTCTAGTCTGGTCTAGCCTGGTCTAGTCTGGTCTAGTCTAGTCTGGTCTGGTCTAGTTTAGTCTAGTCTATAGTCTAGTCTGGTCTAATCTAGTGTGGTCTAGTCTGGTCTAGTCTAGTCTAGTCTAATCTGGTCTGGTCTGGTCTAATCTAGTCTAGTCTATCTGGTCTAGTCTGGTCTAGTCTGGTCTAGCCTGGTCTAGTTTGGTCTAGTCTAGTCTGGTCTGGTCTAGTTTAGTCTAGTCTATAGTTTAGTCTGGTCTAATCTAGTGTGGTCTAGTCTGGTTTAATCTAGTCTAGTCTGGTCTAGTTTAGTCTAGTCTTACTCTTAGCCCTAGTCTAGTCTAATGTATTATCACGTGTAGTGAGGTACAGTGAGAAGCTTTTGTTGCAGTCTAACCAGTCAGTGGAAAGTCTATATATGATTACAATCGAGCCAATGCATAGATACAGTGTACAGATACATGATAAGGGAATGACGTTTAGTGCAAGGTAAAGCCAGCGAAGTCTAATCAAAGACAATACGAGGGTCACCAATGAGGTAGATAGTAGTTCAGGACTGCTCTCTGGTTGTGGTAGGATGGTTCGGTTGGCTGATAACAGCTGGGAAGAAACTGTCCCTGAATCTGGAGATGTGCGTTTTCACACTTCTGTACCTCTTGCACGATGGGAGAGGGGAGAAGAGGGAGTGACCAGGGTGCGACTGGTCCTTGATGATGCTGCTGGCCTTGCCGAGGCAGCGTGAGGTGTAGATGGAGTCAATGGAAGGGAGGTTGGTTTGTGCGATGGTCTGGGCTGCAATGTCTTGCGGTCTTGGATGGAGCTGTTCCCAAACCGTGCTGTGATGCATCCCGATAAAATGCTTTCTATGGTTTAGTATTTCAGTATTCAGTATTTACTTTAATGTCATTTTAACTGAGTACTTACATACACAGATGAAACAAAAGAAAAATGTTTCTCAATCAGTTCCCATCAGTGTGGTTAATAAAAACAGAATAAATACATATATAGCTTTAAAAATTAAAATTACCATATCTAAAATAGGCCTAAAAATTGAAACAAAAACAGACATTCAGACCGAACAGTTGCTTTGCTTTGACAGGTGCCTAGCTGTCAAAGTATGGGTGAGGTTAGATGTGTTGGTGTATAATATATGGGGAGGGGACACAGTCTGTTAACCAGTCTTATTGATTGTGGAAAGAAGCTGCGTAGCATCCTGCTGGTTTTGCAGCTGATGCTCCTGTAGTTTAGCTTAGTTTAGGGATACCGAATGGAAGCAGGCCTTTGGCCCACTGAGCACTGTGAATGGCTTGACTGTATGCATGTCTTCATGTATACTCTGTTCTTTGACTGGATAGCACACTGCAAATAGCTTTTCTCTGTGCCAAGGCCTGTTTGCGTGCTGTGTGACTCTATGCTGCCTGCCCTGTTGATTTGCTCCAGCACTTTGGGGTTTGTTCCATATGCAGTGGTCTCCATATTGTTTGGGACAAAGACCCATCATTTATTTATTTGCCTCAGTACTCCACAATTTGAAATTTGTAATAGAAAAAAAAAATCACATGTGGTTAAAGTGCACATTGTCAGATTTTATTAAAGGCCATTTTTATACATTTTGGTATCACCATGTAGAAATTACAGCTGTGTTTTACATAGTCCATACCATATGGTCCCAGCACAATAACCTGGCCCTCAACACCAGCAAAACCAAGGAACTGATTGTGGACTTTGGAAGGAGTAGGATGGGGACCCACAGTCCCGTTTATATCAACGGGTCGATGGTTGAAAGGGTCAAGAGCTTCAAATTCCTGAGGGTGCACATCTCTGAAGATACTTCCTGGTCCGATAACACTGAAGCAATTATCAAGAAAGCACATCAGCGCCTCTACTTCCTGAGAAGATTACGGAGAGTCGGTTTGTCAAGGAGGACTCTCTCTAACTTCTACAGGTGCACAGTAGAGAGCATGCTGACCGGTTGCATCGTGGCTTGCTTCGGCAACTTGAGCGCCCTGGAGAGGAAGAGACTACAAAAAATAATAAACACTGCCCAGTCCATCATCGGCTCTGACTTTCCTTCCATCGAGGGGATTTATCGCAGTTGCTGCCTCAAAACGGTTGGCAGTATCATCAAGGACCCACACCATCCTGGCCACACACTCATCTCCCCACTACCTTCAGGTAAAAGGTACAGGAGCCTGAAGACTGCAACGTCCAGGTTCAGGAATAGCTACTTCCCCACAGCCATCAGGCTATTAAACCTGGCTCGGACAAAACTCTGAACATTAATAACCCATTTGCACTGTTATTTGCACTTTATCAGTTTATTTATTCATGTGTTGTAGTCAATGCCTACTATGTTCTGTTGTGCTGCAGCAAAGCAAGAATTTCATTGTCCTATCAGGGACAAATGACAATAAACTCACTTGAACATAATCCCCTCCCCTTTTCAGGGCACCATAATGTTTGGGACACATGGCTTCACAGGTGTTTGCAATTGCTCAGGTGTGTTTAATTGCCTCCTTAATGCAGGTATAAGAGAGCTCTCAGCACCTAGTCTTTCCTCCACATTTGTAAACCTTTATTGCTGTTTATCAACATGACGACCAAAGTTGTGCCAATGAAAGTCAAAGAAGCCATTATGAGTGAGAAACAAGAATAAAACTGTTAGGGACATCAGCCCAACCTTAGGTTTACCAAAATCAACTGTTTGGAACATTGTTTAGAAGAAAGAAAGCACTGGTGAGCTTACTAATCACAAAGGGACTGGCAGGCCAAGGAACACCTCCACAGCTGATGACAGAAGAATTCTCTCTATAATAAAGAAAAATCTCCAAATACCTGTCCGGCAGATCAGAAACACTCTTCAGGAGTCAGGTGTAGAATTTTCAATGACCACTGTCCGCAGAAGACTTCATGAACAGAAATACAGAGGCTACACTGCAAGATACAAACCACTGGTTAGTTGCAAAAATAGGTTGGCCGGGTTACAGTTTGCCAAGAAGTGCTTAAAAGAGCAAACCACAGTTCTGGAAAAAGGTCTTGTAGACAGATGAGACGAAGTTTAACATATCAGAGTGACGGCAAGAGCAAAGTAAAGAGGTGAGCAGGAACTTCCCACTTTAACCACGTGATTTTTTTTTTCTATTACAAATCTCAAATTGTGGAGTACAGAGGCAAATAAATAAATGATGGGTCTTTGTCCCAAACATTATGGTGGGTGCTGTACATTCTAAGCTGCTTGCCCAGTGACCACAGATTCTTACTCTAGTTTAGTTTAGTTTACTTCAGAGATATAGCATGAAAAGGCCGTTCGGCCCACCGAGTAAGCGCCGACCAATAATCCCCACACACTAACAATATCCTGCACACACTAGGGACAATTTGTAATTACACCAAGCCAATTAACCTGCAAACATGTACGTCTTTAGAGTGTGGGAGGAAACTGGAGCACTCGGAGAAAACCCATGTGGTCACAGGGAGAACGTACAAACTCCGTACAGACAGCACCCGTAGTCAGGATATAACCTGGGTCTCTGGCGCTGTGAGGCAGCAACTCTACTGCTGTACCAACCTGCCCCTCTGAACTTGTAATCAAAGAGACTTGGCGACTATTTGTAAATAATTTAGAGAGACAATGTTACTTGATTTTTCATAATAATGATTAATATTATCATGCAATATTAATGCTAATAATTTCCAGCAACTGCAATTTAAAAAAAAAAAACTATTGATTCCTGTTATTTCCGCTCAGTTTGGAAAGTGGCAGCAGTGATCGCAGCAGCTGTGGAGAGACATTTCAATTCATCCCACACAGCAAAAGCCACTGCATAAACTCAACAAGATGAGAAATGGCAATTGTGTTAACAGCCAGGAGCAGAAATTAAAATCTCCGCTCATCCAAGGTGAGATGTGGCTCACGCTGTTTCAATGTCAGGGCTTCTTACGCTATTGGAAGACAGATTGTATTGATGTTGATATGCTCTCACGAAATATTATGGAATATTTAAACTTTAGAGATACAGTGCAGAAACAGTCCACGCCGACCAGCAATCCCAGCACTATCCTACGCACTAGGGACAATTGAACATTTTTACCAAAGCCAAATTAACCTACAAACCTGCACGTCTTCGGAGTATTGGAGGAAACCGGAGCACTCGTAGAAAACCCTTGCTGTCACATGGAACGTATAAATTCCATACAGACGGCACCTGTAGTCAGGATCGAACATGGCACTAGAAATGTTCAGAAATGTCTCTTTCTGGAAGTGGTAGAAGAGGTTTTGCTGGTCTTCATCAGTCGGGGCATGGAGTGGAGAAGGAGACACAGAGCGCTGGTGTAGCTCAATGTTGTAAGGGTGATCACTAGTAAATGGGGATGAGGACTGTGCTAATGTGGTGACAGGGAACTGCAGACAAAGACTAAAGGCAGAGACATGGAATGCAGCAGTGACGCTGCAGTAACTCAGCGGGTCAGGCAGCATCTGTGGAGAACATGGATAGGTGACGTTTCACAGAGTGCTGGAGTAACTCAGGGGGTCAGGCAGCATCTGTGGAGAACATGGATAGGTGATGTTTCACAGAGTGCTGGAGTAACTCAGCGGGTCAGGCAGCATCTGTGGAGAACATGGATAGGTGACGTTTCACAGAGTGCTGGTGTAACTCAGCGGGTCAGGCAGCATCTCTGGAGAACATGGATAGGTGACGTTTCACAGAGTGCTGGAGTAACTCGGGCAGTATCCCTGGAGAACATGGATAGGTGACGTTTTGGGTCGAGACCCTTCTTCAGACTGGCGTTAGAATGGAAGTTGATTGTGGGCTGGAAGTGCATTGCGGGACTTTGTATGAAGGAGGTGGGGAGAATAACACTGAACTTTCGGGGAAATGGTGTCGGTTTTGGAGGGATGCTAGGGCTGTTCTTTCCCCATTGATTTCATGGGAAACTGATAGAATCCACAGAGACATTGCCGGCACAGTGTATGGATAGGAAAAGTTTAGAGCAATATGGGCCAAATGCAGGCAACTGGGACTAGCTTGGGTAGACACAAAGTTGATTCCACTGTGTGGGGATGTTCATGTTAAACTCTATCATGTATTGTGTTCTTTTTATTTGTATGGTTGTATGGTAACTCAGATCTCACTGTACCAATTGGTGCCTGTAAGTAAGTAAGTAAATTACGCGGGCTGACGCGCGAAGATTTCGGTCACTGCAAGAATTTCGGAGCCCCGCGAGATGTCGGAACCTGCCCCGCACGACTCTATACCCCTCCGCGCTTCTCAGTGGGACCGGCTCCGCGCGGCCATACGGTGCCCGTACGCCTCAAGCGACCACAAGATCGTGTAATTTGCGAGCCAAGGTCGCGTAAGTGGGACAGGCCCTTTAGACTATCCCAGCTAGAGACGTTCATTTCCGGTTCCACTTTGCTATGGATGTGACCCATTGCCAGATGAGATCCATTCAGTACTTTGCTGCTAAATTATTTATACCAACCTATCTTGAAATTGCTTTATTTCGACCAATGCCTGAGTAATAAACATTAATTTTATTTGAATTTAAATTAAACCACTTTCTGACTTTATTCACTCCATCCATTCATTGCTAAATCAATAGCTATAAACTTTAAAAGGAATACTTTCTCTGTTTACTGTTCTGATCTGAATCCCAATCCAGATTACATCAAGCAGCTCACTCTGACAGCCGGAAGCATTGAAACAATACTTGATTTCCCATTTAAAAAAAACCCTAGAGGACCGAGAAATAAAACATAGAGCTTGGTTTAAAGTGAGGGGGAAAGATTTAATAGGGGTGACTTTGCCGAATTAATAGGGGTAACAGTCTGATTTAATAGGGCGAATGGTCTGATTTAATAGGGGTAACTTTGCTGATTTACTAGGGGTAACAGCCTGATTCCGTGCTGTAGGTCTCTGTGACTCGAGGACTCTAACTGTTCTAATGGGCGTTTTCATCTATCTGTGGAACGATGTTGCTGACATTACAATTCCATCAGAGCGGGGAGATATTGATCCACACTTTAATCTGCCTTTTTTCCAATAAGACCAAAACAATGTTGCAATCTACAACAACTACCATCAAGTTATCTAATAATGCTCAAAGTGCACTAAATCTGCACAGTCAAGTGACAGGTTACACTACACCTTCTGAATAACAGCCAACGAGGCTTATACATTCTCTCCCTGGTGACTGAAGGCAGGATTAGATCCAGCAAGGTTTGTGCTACTAAATATCGGGCACTCTGCTGATCAGACTTTGGCACGAAGGGTGAGGAGATGTTTGCCTGAGAAAGTTCTTTACAACAAAAGCCAGATCAGTTGGGAGATGGGCCATGGAATGGCGAATGGAAAGCCACTCTGACCAGTGTGAGGTGTTGCACTTTGCTGAGCCTACCCAGGGCAGGAAGTGGCGGAGCTCTGAGGAGTTTTGCAGAGCAGAGAGACAATAGACAATAGGTGCAGCAGTAGGCCATTCGGCCCTTCGAGCCAGCACCACCATTCAATGTGATCATGGCTGATCATCCCCAATCAGTATCCCGTTCCTGCCATCTCCCCATATCCCCTGACTCCGCTATCTTTAAGAGCCCTATCTAGCTCTCTCTTGAAAGCATCCAGAAAACCGGCCTCCACCACCCTCTCAGGCAGAGAATTCCACAGACTCACAACCCTCTGTGAGAAAAATTGTTTCCTCGTCTCCGTTCTAAATTACTTGCCTCTCATTCTTAAACTGTGGCCCCTGGATCTGGACTCCTCCAACATCGGGAACATGTTTTCTGCCTCCAGCGTGTCCAAGCCCTAAATAATCTTATATGTTGCAAGTCGTAAATTCCTATTGTACATAGTTCAGAGTCGTGGGAGTACAGGTGCACGATTCCCTCACCGTGGCCAGTCAGGTGAACGTGGGGGGGGGGGGGGGGGGGGGGAGTGAGTGAAGAAGGCATATGGCACAACTGGGTGTTGGGTACAAGAGTTGGGACATCATGATGCAGCTGTACTGGGGGCAGTGTGTGCAGTTCTGGTCACCCAGCGACAGAAGGCATTGAATTGGTAAGAATGCAGAAGAGATTCACCAGGTTGTTACCTGGGCTTGAGTTACAGGGAGAGGTTGGATAGGCTGGGACTAGGGGGCTGAGGGATGACCTTATTGAGGTGGACAAGATCATGAGGGGCATGGATAAAGTAAAGTCACAGTCTTTTTCCCAGGGTGGAGGATTCTAAAACTAGAGGAGATAGGCTTAAGGTGAGAGAGGAGAGTTTGAAGAGGAACCTCAGGGGCAACATTTTCACAGAGAGGGTATCCGCTGTGGTTCAATACAATACAATACAATACAATATATTTGTTGTCATTTGAACCGACAGATTCAAACGAAATTTGGTTTCTGCAGTCATATAAACAAGAAGAAGAACCAAGACACAACACAATTTACATGAACATCCATCACAGTGAATCTCCACCTCACTGATGGAAGGCATAGTCTTATCTCTCCCCTGCACTCCTCGTTCTCCTCTTGATGTCAGTCAAAGCCCCCGGTGGGCAATGGTAAATAAGTCCCGCGGCAATTATAAAGCCGCGCCTATTCATATTCTCCGCAGATGCTGCCTGACCTACTGAGTTACTCCAGCACTCTGTGACATGTCACCTATCCATATTCTCCGCAGATGCTGCCTGACCCACTGAGTTACTCCAGCTCTTTGTGTTTATTTTCCCTTCACCCATCTACCCAAGCCCACTCTCCCCCTCTCCTTTCCTATGTTCCTTTCCACCCATAAACCTCTCTCGCCTTTACATTTCACTCCTCTTTCAAATCTGCTCTACTTATCTGCATTCATTTTTCTTCTTCACTTTTAGTCATAGAATGATGCAGTGTGGAAACAGGCCCTTCAGCCCAACTTGCCCACACCGACCGACATGTCCCATCTAAACTAGTCCCACTCACATGCGTTTGGCCCATATCCATCTAAATCTGTCCTATCTATGTATGTGTCCAAATGTCTCTTAAACATTAGGATAGTCCCAGCCTTAACTACCTCCGCTGGCAGCTCGTTCCATACACCCAGCAACCTTTGTGTGTAAAGTTACCTCAGATTCCTGTTAATTTCTGAAATATTGGTCATACATTTGGTGCAAAAATGCTCCAAAATAGGGCTCAGAATGCATCAGAGAGCATCTAAAACCCCAGAGCTTCGAGGGACTTCACGCTTCGTGCTCATGATGTGCGCAGCGCGCACACTATATCACATTCAATTTTTTGTAATCCTGTCATGCCACCCCCCCTTTTTGGAAAGCTTCGTACGGGCCTGAGAGTTGCCACATTTCTGGTGCCATCTTATACCCTTCAAGTTGTTAAAGATGTAGAATATAGTGGAGGAGGTTTACAAGAATGATCCCAGGAATGAGTGGGTTAACGAACAGTATGATGAGCATTTGACGGCACTGGGCCTGTACTCGCTGGAGTTTAACAGGATGAGGGGGAACCTCATTGAAACATACATGATAATGAAAGGCCTGGATAGACGGGTAGATACTTGATTAGTGCGGGTGTCAGAGGTCGTGGGGAGAAGGCAGGAGAATGGGGTTGAGACGGAGAGATACATTGATTGAGTGAGTAGATTCGATGGGCCAAATGGCCTAATTCTGCCCCTGTGACTTTTGAACTTATGAAGTTATGAGGTAGTAATGAGATGAGAGTGTGGCCAGGATGGTGGAGGTCCTTGATGACATTCGCTGCCTTTCGGAGGCCGTGATTCCTGGAGATTGTAGTGCGGTCAGTGAATGAACAGGCATTGTCCACCGCGCTCTGACGGCTTTTTCTTTTTGTCTGTATCTTTCTGTCAGTCAGTGTCTGTCTGTCTCTGTGTCCAAGAGCGGAACTCACTATCAAAATATGGAGGGGATGGGGGACACAATTTTTGGTGGCTACACGCGCACACAGGCACACGCGCACACAGGCACACACGCGCGCACACACACACACACAGGCACAGGCACACACACACACACAGGCACACACACAGGCACACGCACACACGCACACGCACACACGCACACACGCACACACACACACACACAGGCACACACACACACACACACACACACACACACACACACACACACACACACACACACACACACACACACACACACACACACACACGGCTTCAGAGGCTCAATCCAGCGCTAAATGCAGCTCAACTCTCCCGCTCACCGGGTTAACTACAGCCCTGCCTGGACTGACGGGACACCAGCGCTGCTTCTCCACGCTGGCCATATTTCCCGCAAGTCCAGGGAGGGCTGTAGGTTCACTTGGCGGGACAGGCAGAGTTGTGCTGGGTTTAGCGCTGTTTCTCTGCGCTGGCTGTGGGCCTGGGGGTACAGCTCGCGTCTGACTCCCGACCTCTCTGGCCACCCGTGGGGGGGGCACTCTGGACAGCGCCAGAGACCCGGCCGGGATCGATCCTGGCTGTGGATGAGGCGCAGGACTGTGCCACGTCTCCCTCCTCCAATCACCGCTCTATCCTCAGTCCCACCCCCCCCACTCCTCCCTCCTCCAATCATCACGCTGAATCATCATGTCCTGCCCCCATTGCCTGCTGACTGACGTCTCTCTCATCCAATCGGCACCCTCGATCATCAGTCCCACCCCCACTGTCTCGCGGAAAGTGGAGATTTTGAAACCGGATAACAAAAACTTGAGGGGGGGATGTCCTCCACCTATCAAAACATGGGGGGGGGGGGGGGGGAAGGTGTCCCCTCTGCCCCCCCCCCCCCCCCCCCCCGCGTTTTCCACCCGTCTATATCTATGTCCATCTTTCTCTGTCTATATCTGTGTCTCTACCTATCTTTCTGTCTCTTTATCTATCTGTATCTCCATTCTGTCGTGCATTGTTGCACATGACTGGCATGTCAGAGATAGTGGGATTTATTTCTTTGCGCCTGGTACTTCGAGCTGCTGTTTCCCGTGTCTGTGTTTTATGGAGTAATGTGTTAACGCTGTCGATTGGTGCCAATTATAATGTGTGAGACAGTGTTGGTGGCGGGGTGGTGAATTGGAGTGCGACAGGGTTGCAGCTCTGCATCGCATGCCAGCCCGTTTCCATGCACGCTGGCAGCCCGTGCATTTACAAGATGCTAATCACTGCCTGATTGGCAGCCTGATCCTTGAAGGGCAGAGAGCGTCCTTACTCCTTGTAAACGGTTTATCAAACAAACCAGCTCAAAGCCCATGTGTCACTTGCTAAACAGCCCTCAGAATAAATTAATGAATGAATACGTTTATTGGCCAAGTATTCACATACAAGAAATTTGCCTTGGTGCTCCGCCTGCAAGTGACAACATGACATACAGTGACATACAGTTAGGAATGACACATAAAACATTAAACATGGGAAGTCCCATAAAGGTGGGAAGACAGAAATAATACTGGTTTTCTTGTCTGCTATAATTATAAACCTAAGATATTACCCAAGAATTCTTCTAAGTGGTAAGTGCAATATCACCTGACTCTCAGTCTGAAGAAGGGTCTCAACCCGAAACATCACCCATTCCTTCTCTCCAGAGATGCTGCCTGTCCCGCTGAGTTACTCCTGCATTTTGTGTCTATCTTCGGTGTAAACCAGCACCTGCAGTTCCTCCCAACACTAATATCAACATTAGTCAATGGACATTATTTATCTGTGTGTTATTGTGGTGTCGGGAATGTAAAGCTACACCATGGTCACAGGGGCGGCACAGTGGCGTAGTGGTAGTGTTGCTGCCTCACAGCACCAGAGACCCAGGTTCAATCGTGACTACGGGTGCTGTCTGTACGGAGTTTGCACGTTCTCCCCGTGACCTGCGTGGGGTTTTTTTCTGAGATCTTCGGTCTCCTCCCACACTCCAAAGACGTACAGGTTTGTAGGTGAATTGGCTTCGGTAAAATTGTAAATTGTCCCTAGTGTGTGTGTGTGTGTGTGTGTGGGGATCGCTGTTCTGTGCTGACTCGGTGGGCTGAAGGACCTGTTTCTGCGCTGTATCACTAAACTAAAGTCGAGAGTGTTTAATTGTCATATGTACCAGCATCAGAACAATGTAATTACTTGGAAGAGACGGAAGAAGGGTCTCGACCCGAAACGTCACCTATTCCTTCGCTCCATTGATGCTGCCTCACCCGCTGAGTTTCTCCAGCATTTTCATCTACCCTCCATGTAATTACTTGGTGCAGCTTAACAGATCCGTAAATACAATAACACACAGATAAATATCAAATAGTCACGAGTCAGGAGGATTTAATTGTCATATGGACCAAAATAGAATAATTACATTCTTACTTGCAGCAGCTTTACAGGATCATAAAAGCAACCACACGCGGACAAATATATAAGAGAATTTAAATATCTTATGAGCCAACACCAGAACAACGACATTCTCATGTGCTGCAGCTCCACAGGCACTTAAATACAACACACAGTGGGTGCCACGGTGGTGCAGCGGTAGAGTTGCTGCCTCACCCGGGTTCCATCCTCACTACGGGTGCTGTCTGTGTACGTTCTCCCCGTGACCTGCGTGGGTTTTCTCCGGGTGTTACAATTTTATCAGGGTTATCGGTGGTCGGGGATCAAAGAGAAGGCAGGAAGGATCATTGAGAGTTTGTACAGAAACAGAAATTGGAGGAACAGCACCTCACATTTGGGCACCTTACAACCCAGCGGTATGAACGTTGTTTTATCCAACTTCAAGTAACTCCTGCATTAACCCTAGCCAACCCCCCCCTCCCCTCCCTCCCCTCCCTAGTCGTCCGACCTGTTCCACTGTTTGAATTAATGTAACCCCATCGTTCACACTTTTTCCCCAGCCAACAATGTCCAATTGTGGGCTTCACCCTGCCTCAGGTCATCTGGAGCTGCCCTGATTGGTACTGGCCCTTTCCCTACTCTAGCCCCCCCCCCCACAACATCTGTTGTTCTGTCTGAAGAAGGGTTTGAACCCCAAACATCACCTATTCCTTTTCTCCACAGATGCTGCCTGACCCGCTGAGTTACTCCAGCACTCTGTGAAACGTCACCTATCCATGTTCCCCACAGATGCTGCCTGACCCGCTGAGTTACTCCAGCACTCTGTGAAACGTTACCTATCCATGTTCTCCACAGATGCTGCCTGACCCGCTGAGTTACTCCAGCACTTATCTATCATAGAGACATAGAGTGGAAAACGTCCCTTCATCCCAACTTGCCCACAACGGCCAACATGTCCCATCTACACTAGTCCCACCTGCCTGCATTTGGCCCATATCCCTCCAAACCTGTCCTAGCCATCTACCTGTGTAGCCGTTTCTTAAATGTTGGGATAATCCCAGCCTCAACTACCTCCTCTGGCAGCTCGTTTCATACACCCACCTCCGTTTGTGTGAAAAAGTTATCCCTCAAATTCCTATTAAATCTTTTCCCCTTCACTTTAAACCTATGTCCTCTGGTTCTCGATTCCCCTACTCTAGGTAAGAGACTGTGCATCTACCCGATCTACTCCTCTCGTGATTTTATACATCAACCGGCATCTGTGGTTCTCTGTTTCTCCAACCATTCATGGTACTTCTGTACGTGTGACATAACTCGACTAAACCAAATTAACCTGAACTGAAAACTGCATGCAATACTCCAATTGCAGCATTTTGTGTCTATATTCCACATAATCTAACAATTGATTTAACAGTGTAGCAGAGTCTGGATGATTTTATCTCAGCTGTGATGTTCTCAAAGGCATTAGCCATATGTTGAAAACTAGAATTTATCCTCTTGAACAATAACTACACTGTGAGCAAGATGCAACAGAAGCAATGTTGGCAATTGTCAATATTGCAGATGTATTTTTACACCAGAGACTGTCTCACAGTCCAGCATACTGAGTTGTATTCAGAAGTTTTTCAAAGTTGGACAGATTAGGAGAGTGGAAGATGAAATTCAGTAGCAAATTGAGGCGTCGGCATTTTGGTAATAATAATAAAGGCGTAGATTATATTTTTCTAAATGGAGAGAGAATTCATAAATCGGAGGTGCAAAGGGACTTGGGAGTGCTGGTGCAGGATTCCCAATTCCCTTTGCACCTCTGATTTCTGGATTCTCACTCCATTAATTAACAAGTCAAATCAGTAGTAAGGAAGGCAAATTCAATGCCAGCATTTATATCAAGAGGGCTGGAATACAAAAACGGGGATGTAATGCTAAGGCTGTAGGGCACTGGTCAGGCCGCATTTGTAATACTGTGAGCAACTTTGGGCACCATATCTGAGGACGGATATAATATGCTGGCTCTGGAGAGGGTCCAGAGGAGGTTTACAAGAATGATCCCAGGAATGAATGGGTTGGCATATGATGAGCATTTGACAGCACTGGGCCTGTACTCGCTGGAGTTTAGAATGTTGAGGGAGGACCTCATTGAAATTTACAGAATAATGAAAGGCATAGATAGAGTGGATGTGGAAAGGATGTTTCCACTGGTGGGAGAGTCTAGGACCAGAGGTCGCAGCCTCAGAATTAAAGGGTGCTCTTTTAGATAGGAGGTGAGGAGGAACTTCTTTAGTCAGAGGGTGGGGTGGGAGATTGCAACCTTCATGTGGTCTGCCCTGTTTTGACTAATGCAATCAACCCGGCGTGCACAGTCAAATAAGATCAAATAGAACAAGTTGTCCTACAACTTTAGGCTGTGCACGCCTTGCGCAAGAAGAAGTTAGAGGGTGGTTAATCTGTGGCACTCATTGCCACAGAGCTGTGGAGGCCAAATCAGTGGGTATCTTTAAGGCAGAGATAAATTCTTGATTAGAACGGGTGTCAAGGGTTATGGGGAGAAGGCAAGAGAATGGGATTAGGAGGCAGCGATCAGCCATGATTGAATCGCGGAGTGGACTCGATGGGCCGAATGGCCTAATTCTACTCCTGTAACTTGTGAACTAATGAACCATGTAGCTAAATTAAATTAAACCCATCGATTTGTACATGATCACTATCACACAAACCTACCTCCCTTCCGTTGACTCCATCTACACCTCACACTGCCACGGCAACATAATCAAGGACTTTGGTAAAAATTGTCAATTGTCCCTAGTGTGTGGGGTCGCTGGTCAGTGTGGACTCAATGGGCTGAAGCACCTGTTTCTCCGCTGTATCTCGAAAGTCTAAAGTAAACTAAATCACTTTGCCTTTGATTAGACAAAGAGTGTGCTTTAGAATAAGTTGAAACCTAACTGAATTGATTTTAAGGCTGATCATTGGCATTGTGTTTGTGAAAGTGTAACATCACTTCATAAAATAATTGCTTTACTGAAGTCACTTGTGAATTTTATGCTTCGCATCAAGATATGGTATTTAGTGAACTGGGACATGATAGTTTCTGCGGGGAATGCTTGATGTTCTTGCTTACTGAAGTACAAGACTAATAGTGATTCGAAACACTTACCGCGATGCATGACAGACAAGACTATTGATTTTGTAACCACTGTGGATCTGGCTCTATGCTAAATAAAACACTTGGTGTTTGAGCTGGAACACGATGCTGTTTGTACGAGGCTGTGATTTACTGAGACTCCCTTTGCCATTCATTTGGAACCTGATTTAGTTTTAGTTGTAGAGGTACAACAATGAAACGGGCCCTCAGGCCCAACAAGTCCACCCGGACCATCGATCACCCGTTCACACTTGTTCTCACACTACCACTTTGGGCTGGCACGGTGGCGCAGCGCTAGAGTTGCTGCCTCACAGCGCCAGGGACCTGGGTTCCATCCTGACTACGGGTGCTGTCTGCACGGAGTTTGTACGTTCTCCCCGTGACCTGTGTGCGTTTTCTCCGGCTGCTCCGGTTTCCTCTCACACTCCAAAGACGTGCAGATTTGTAGGTTAAGTTGTAAATAGTCCCTAGTGTGTGTAGGATAGTGTTGGTGTGCAGGGATCGCTGGTTGGCGTGGGCTGAAGGGCCTGTTTCCATGCTGTATCTCCAAAGTGTAAAGCTCTCTGTACATCCTGATGAAGATACAAGTATGAACACACTATTGCTTGAGGTGCCCAATCAATACACAGGTGCCAAATGTGAAGGCCTTTGGCTGGCCCAAGTAGGCAAGTTAAAATGATGGCTTCAGCATTTAGGATCTAGGTGATAGAGGCATAAAGCATGGAGCCAGGCCCTTCTAAATCCTCGTAAATCTTCTCCGCTCTATTTCCAGCTTAATGACATCCTCGTAGCTCATAATCCATATCTGCTGATTTCCTGCGTATCCACGCATCTCTGCCCCTCACAGTTTACCAGCTCACCATGGATTTCATGTCATTAATCCTGTGGACCTGCTGAGAAATGACACCTTGTTGAAGGCCTTGCTAAGAGCCCACACAGATAAATCCATCTGCTGGCTCTCCTTCACCCTAGGATGAAATACAGGATTCTGATCATTGAATGGAAAAGTAAAGTTCTGCTGTTTCAAATAACTTTGATGTGATTGTATTAATGTGCAGTATTATCTGATCTAATTGGATAGCATGTATAGCAATGTTTTTCACTGCACTTCGGTACACGTGACAATAATGTCTAAATGTAAACCTATCTGAACGCCGCTTAAACACCACTATTGTATCTGCCTCCACCACCACCCCTGGCAGCTCGTTCCAGGTATTCACCACCCTCTGTGTAAAATAACATTCCCTGCACATCACCTCTCACCTCTCGCCCTTTAGTCTTTGATATTTCATGTGGGGGAAAGGTAGAAACAAAGAACTGCAGATGCTGATTAATATACAAAAGGACACAGAGTGCTGGAGTAACTCAACGGGTCAGGCAGCATCTGTGGAGAACATGGATAGGTGACGTTTCACAGAGTGCTGGAGTAACTCAGCGGGTCAGGCAGCATCTGTGGAGAACATGGATAGGTGACGGTTTGGGCCGGGACCCTTCTTCAGAAAGGTTCTGACGTTTACCATATCTGTGCCTCTTACAATTGTCTCCCTTCAACCTCCAACGTTCCAGAGAAAACAATCCACGTTGTCCAATCTCTCCTTGGAGCAAATGACCTCTAATCCAGACAGCTTTCTGGCAAACCTCTTCTGCATCTATATATAGGCATAAATGTGTTAAAACTAAAAAATGAGACAAAATGGGTTGGTGGCCATCATCCTGTTAGGAAATAAAGTACCGCTGGAAGTTTGACTTTGCGATGAAAGTGGATGTTAATGTTACTCAACATGTCTACATGCCTGAGACAGACAGATACACAGGAACCCTGAGGGCAGCTCTGTGTGACAAGTCATTTTGCTGTAAAAAGTTAATGGAGTTTCTCCGACTTGAAGTAACAGGAGAGAGGAGCAGAGGTGCTGCAGTACAGTAGGCTCGTCAAAACGCACGGCACATGTCCTCTGGCACATATGCTGTCCGAAGGGCAACTCATGCCTTGTGAGCCTGAGAGGAGCAGAGAGTTGTGGATGCAGCCCAGGTACAGAAGTGTGAAAACAAACACACACCTCCAGAGTCAGGGACAGTTTCTTCCCAGCTGTTATCTGGCAACTGAACCATCCTACCACAACTAGAGAGCAGTGCTGAACTACTATCTACCTATTTGGAGACCCTGAGACTATCTTTGATCGGACTTTACTGGCTTTACCTTGCACTAAACATTATTCCCTGATCCTGTATCTGTACACTGTGGACGGCTCGATTGTAATCATGTATTGTCTTTCCGCTGGCTGGTTAGCATACAACAAAAGCTTTTCACTGTACCTCGGCACACGTGACAATAAACTAAACTAAATTAAACTATGCAACGCTTGGTTTGGGATTAGAAGTCCCTTGTGCCAGAGTAGGTGATTCAAGAACCAGATGACATGGGTTTAAAGTAATGAGGAAAATATTTCATCGGAATCTCTGAGGGGTAACATTTTCACACAAAGGGTGGTGGGTGTACGGAACGAGCAGCCAGAGGAGGTAGTTGAGGCTATCGAAACATTTAAGAAACAGTTAGACAGGTACATGGATAGGATTAGAGGGATATGGGCCAAACACGGGGAGCTGGGACATGTTGGCCCGTGTGGGCAAGATGGGTTGATGGGCCTATTTCCACACTGACTGCATGATTCTATAAACCTGATGAAGGTTTTTGAAGCACTGGCAGGGGTGCGGAATATAGGTGGATTCTACATGGAGATCTTCAGAGTGTTTGCTTCAGTCCTGTCCAAGGCACTGGAAGCTTAAGCAGTCGGGCGAAATTGAAGGCAAATTATTGACCTGTTTTGCAAATTGGTTTAGTGGCAGGAAACCGGTGGGAGAAACAGGGCAGATGCTTAAATTGTCAGGCCGCAAGTAATACTTTCCCACAAGGATTGGTGACGGGTATTGAAGAACCGATGCATTTCTTAGTGACTTGGATGATTAGTTCAGAAGGTTTACGAGTGAGGATGGTCAGGACAAGAGGACTGGTTGACATTACAAACTGCATGCAGCCATTATATCACAGCGAGATGGAGATAGATTACACAAACAGGCTGAACTTTGACAAACAGCTTCAAACATAAGCTAATCCAATACCTTCTCTGGAGATCGATCACTCGAGGGAGAAAATACTTTCTAAATAATGAAAATCAGCAGCAGCAGACATTTACAGAGAAATGTGAAGTATTGCAAGGGCAGGACCCACACAGTGAATGGGTGGGCTTTCAGTAGTGTTGTAGAGCAGAGGGGTATAGGAGTACAGGTGCATGGTTCCTTGAAAGGTAGAGTCGCAGGTAGATAAGGTGGTCAAAAAGGCTTTTGGCACTTTTGGCAATCAGTCAGAGTATTGAGTATAGAAATTGGGAGGTCATGTTGCAGTTGTGTAAGACGTTGGTGAGACCGCATTTAGAATATTGTGTTCAGTTCTGGGCACCATGTTATAGGATAGATTTCATTAAGCTGGAATGGATGTAGAGAACATTTACGTAGATGTTGCCAGGAATGAAGGGCCTGAGCTACAGGGACAGGTTGGGTAGGCTAGGACTTTATTCCTTGGAGCGTAGGAGGATGACGGGTGATCTTATAGAATCATGAGGGGAATACAGGGTGAATGTACTTTTACCCGAGATAGGAGAATGAAGAACCATAGTTGTAAGATGAGAGGGGAAAGATTTTTACATGAATCTGAGGGACAACATTTTAACACAGAGGGTGGTGAGTATATGCAATGATGCTACCAGAGTAGGTGGTTAAAGCAGGTACTATAACAGCATTAAAAAAAAAAGACAAAGTGCTGGAGTAACTCAGCGGGTCAGGCAGCATCTGTGGAGAACATGGATCAGTGACGTTTCACAGAGTGCTGGAGTAACTCAGCGGGTCAGGCAGCATCTGTGGAGAACATGGATAGGTGACGTTTCACAGAGTGCTGGAGTAACTCAGCGGGTCAGGCAGCATCTGTGGAGAACATGGATAGGTGACGTTTCACAGAGTGCTGGAGTAACTAAGCGGGTCAGGCAGCATCTCGGGAGAACATGGATAGGTGCCGTTTTGGGTCAGGACCCTTTGATTTCTCCACACTAGGAAAAGGTTCTGACTATCTACCCTATATAACTTTCTTTGATATAAAAGAGCAGGTCCCTGTTGTCTGAGGTTTTTGAGGGAACAGAAATGTTTGTTCCTTGTTCAACCAATGCCGAAATGAGGGTGGCACGGTGGCGCAACGGTAGAGTTGCTGCCTCACAGCACCAGAGGCTCGGGTTCCATCCTGACTACGGGTGCTGTCTGTATGGAGTAGGTACGTTCTCCCTGTGACCTGCGTGGGTTTTCTCCGGGTGCTCTGGTTTCCTCCCACTATCCACTTGTGGGATAGTAGGATAATTTGCTTCGGAAATAATAGTGCATTGTCCTCATTGTGTAGGGTGGTGTTATATACTGGGTGATCGGTGGTTGGCAGAGACTCGCTGGGCTGAAGGGCCTGTTTCCACGCTGTATCTCTTAAGTCTAAAGTTTAAAACCTAAAGAATGGGATGGCTGATTCCTTCCCTCAAGGACTTTAAGGACTGTGATGTCCTTTACAAAATACCAGTTTCACGGTCGTTAGTCCCAGTAAGAGATGTTTTAAATATATTCCCATTATTAAATATAATGCCTTCAATTTAAATTCTTCAGTTATTATGTGGACTGAACTCTTGTTTCTGGAATGATGGCTTTGTAGCTTAACCGTTCCACTAGTGTACTGGCAATCTCTGCAAGAGGTTACCTTTCAGGATATAGACACAGAGTGCTGGAGTAACTCAGTGGGTCAGGCAGTATCTCTGGAGAACATGGATAGGTGTCGTTTAACACAATGCTGGAGTAACTCAGCGGTGCAGGCAGCATCTGTGGAGAACATGGATAGGTGACGTTTCACAGAGTGCTGGAGTAACTCAGCGGGTCAGGCAGCATCTGTGGAGAACATGGATAGGTGACGTTTCACAGAGTGCTGGAGTAACTCAGCGGGTCAGGCATCATCTGTGGAGAACATGGATAGGTGACGTTTCACAGAGTGCTGGAGTAACTCAGCGGGTCAGGCAGCATTTGTGGAGAACATGGATAGGTGACGTTTCACAGAGTGCTGGAGTAACTCAGCGGGTCTGGGAAGAAAGGACTGGCCAATAGGCAATAAGGTGGAGATTGACAGGTTCTTGATTAGTGCGGGTGTCAGGGGTTATGGGGAGAAGACAGGAGAATGGGGTCGATCAGCCATGATTGAATGGCGGTGGACAGAGTCATAGAGTGATACAGCGTGGAAACAGGCCTTCAGCCCAACTTGCCCACACTGGCCAACATTGTCCCAGCTACACTAGTCCCACTTGTCTACGCTTGGTCCATATCCCTCCAAACCTGTCCTATCCATGTACCTGTCTAATAGTCCCTTAAATAATAATAATAATAATAATAATGCATTTTATTTGCTGGCGCCTTTCTGGACACCCAAGGACACCTTACAGGACATAAAATCACAATACATTTATCAATATTAAAATCAAGTTGATTAAAAACAAAAAACAAAAAAACAAAAAAAATACACAAAACATTTTAAGTCATTAAAATCAGGGTGAACATGGTGGAAGTTATGTCGGGTATGCTAATCTAAACAGGTGTGTTTTGAGTTGTGATTTGATTTGATCGATAGTGTCCAGGTGACGGATGGGAGGTGGGAGAGTGTTCCAGAGACGTGGGGCAGAGCAGCTGAAGGCTCTGGCACTCATGGTGCTGAGTCTAAATGTGGGGACAGTTAAAATTGCAGCTGAGGAGGAAGGAAGTGACCGGGAAGGAGTGTATGGTAGCAGCAGGTCAGAGAGGTATTGGGGAGCAAGGTGGTGTAGGGCTTTGAAGGTCAGCAGTAAAATCTTGTAGTTAATCCGGTGGTGCACAGGGAGCCAGTGGAGCTGAGTGAGGATGGGTGTGATGTGGTCCGATGATCTGGTGCGGGTGATGATCCGGGCTGCAGAGTTCTGAATGCATTGGAGGCGATGAAGAAGTTTATTGGAGGTGCAAGTGAGGAAGGCGTTGCAGTAATCGATGCGGGATGTGACCAGAGCGTGGATGAGGACTTTTGTATTGTCTTTGGAGAGGGAGGGGCGGAGTCTGGAGATGTTGCGGAGATGAAAGTATGCAGAGCGTGTGATATTGCTGATGTGGGGGCCAAAGGAAAGTGTACTGTCCAGAATGACGCCGAGACTTTTGACATGGGAGGAGGTGGGTATGGGTGAGCCATCAACTGAAATGGTGAACGGGTGGGTTTTGGAGAGTGTGGACTTTGAGCCAATTAACATGATTTCTGTTTTATTTCCATTGCGTTTTTAGAAGGTTGAGTGACATCCAGTTGCTGATAGCTTGAAGACAGGTGGTGAGGGCAGTTGGGGGAAGGGAGGTGTTTGGTTTTGTGATGAGATAGTCCCACCCTCAACTACCTCCTCTGGCAGCTTGTTCCATACACGCATCACCCTAAGTGTGAAAAAGTTACACCTCGGATGCCAATTAAATCTTTCCCCCTTCACCTTGAACCTATGTCCTCTGGTCCTTGATTCCCCTACTCTGGGGAAAAAGGCTACTCTTTTTGCTAGAGATGCTGCCTGACCCGTTGAGTTACTCCAACTTTTTGTGTCTATCTTCAGTTTAAACCAGCTTCTGCAGTTCATTTCCTACACATGTTTGTCTTGAAGTCTACTTTGGCATTGTAAGACCATGGCTCTTGTGTAACTTGGCTCTTCAACTGGGACTTGTAAATGGGGTCAAACTGTTACCATGCTGTCTCAGTGTACTGCTACTGTACACTTGTACTGTGTCTGAGAAGCTTATCTGAGATGTATCTAAGTGCTTATGTAAAGTGATTCATTCATTCATCATCGTTGAAAACATTAGCGACGCAGTGGCGCTGGTTTCCATCGGGAACGGTGAAGGATGCATCACACATCTCTGTCCTCCAGTTCCTGCGGACTTCCACCGCTGGAAGTATAGGATTTTGGTGTGTGTGCTTTATCATCATTCCTTACAATGCTGTGTATGACAGTGATCGCAACTTCTACTGAAGTGTGGATGGCCATTGGCTCGCTTGGAGCTCATCCGCCCTTTGACACGTCTTGTTTTTGGTCCTGCAGGGGGTCCACAGCCCCCTCCTCACCTGGCAAACCAGGTGGGGGAGACAATTTAGTCGCCGACTATCTGACCATGGAGCAGGTAGCACGGGATTACATGGTACCCGTGGTGGGGGGAACTCCCCCCGACCTTGCATTAAATATTATTCACGTTATTCCCATTATCATGTATCTGTACACTGTGGATGACTCGATTGTAATCATGCATTGTCTTTCTGCTGGCTGGACAGCACCCAACAAAAGCTTTTCACTGTATCTCGATGCATATGTGGTATGGTACAGTACTTTCTTTGTCTCGTTTACCGAGTACAGTGAAATTCATTATTGTACACAGTTCAATACAATAACATAGAAACATAGAAAATGGATGCAGGAGTAGGCCATTCGGTCCTTCGAGCCTGCACCGCCATTCAATAAGAACATGGCTGATCATCCAACTCAGTATCCTGTACCTGCCTTCTCTCCATACCCCCTGATCCCTTTAGCCACAAGGGCCACATCCAACTCCCTCTTAAATATAGCCAATGAACTGGCCTCAACTACCCTCTGTGGCAGAGAGTTCCACAGATTCACCACTCTCTGTGTGAAAAATGTTTTTCTCATTCGCTTTCTTCACTGCCTGCTGCACCTGCATGCCTACTCTCAACAGCCCTTCAGCCCAACTGGCCCACACTGGCCAACATTGTCCCAGCTACACTAGTCCCACTTGTCTGCGCTTGGTCCATATCCCTCCAAACCTGTCCTATCCATGTACCTGTCTAACTGTCTCTTAAATGATGAGATAGTCCCATCCTCAACTGCCTCCTCTGGCAGCTTGTTCCATACACGCATCACACTAAATGTGAAAAAGTTACACCTCGGATGCCAATTAAATCTTTTCCCCTTCACCTTGAACCTATGTCCTCTGGTCCTCGATTCCCCTACTGTGGGGGAAAAAGGCTACTCTTTTTGCTAGAGATGCTGCCTAACGGGTCTGTAATTCCCCGTTTTCTCTCCCTCGCTTTTTAAAAAGTGGGGTTACATTAGCTTCCCTCTAATCCTCAGGAACCTCCAGAATCTAAAGAGTTTTGAAAAATTATCACTAATGCATCCACTATTTCTGGGGCTACTTCCTTAAGTACTCTGGGATACAGCCTATCTGGCCCTGGCGATTTATCGGCCTTTAATCCATTCAATTTACCTAACATCACTTTCCGGCTAACCTGGATTTCACACAGTTCCTCCATCTCATTTGACCCACGGTCCCCTGCTATTTCCGGCAGATTATTTGTCTTCTTTAGTGAAGACAGAACCAAAGTAGTTATTCAATTGATCTGCCATGTCCTTGTTCCCCATGATCAATTCACCTGTTTCTGACTGCAAGGGACCTACATTTGTTTTAACTAATCTCTTTCTCTTCACATATCTATAAAAACATTTTCAGTCAGTTTTTATGTTCCCTGCCAATTTTCTTTCAAAATCTATTTTCACTTTCCTAATTAAACCCTTTGCCCTTCTCTGCTGGACTGAATTTCTCCCAGTCCTCTGGTAGGCTGCTTTTTCTGGCAAATTTGTACGCTTCATCTTTTGTTTTGATACTATCCCTAGAGAGGGTGTGCTGAGAGGGGGGTGAGGTGAGGGCAGGGGGAGAGGTGGGGAGGGGGAGGGAGGGTGGTGGGAAGGGGGTAGTGGTGTGGGAGGGGGGGGTTTAGGGGAGGGATAGGGGGGGGGGGAGGAGAGAGGGGGAAGAGAGAGAGGGAGAGGAGAGGAGGGGGGGAGGAGAGGAGAGGAGGGGGGGAGGTAGAGGAGGGTGGGGGTTGGGGAGAGAGGAGGGGAGAGAGAGAAAGGGAAAGAGACGGGGGGGGAAGAGAGAGGGATAGAGAGGGAGAGAGAGAGAGAGAGATGGGGAGAGAGAGGAACCCAAACCCCCCAAACAACCATTTGCAGGCAGTGCTTTTTTATTTCAAACTAACCATATTTTATTTTCAAACCGCATTAAGGGTACTTACTCACAGGTGTGAAGACATTTGTTCAGTGTCATTCAGAGCTCAGAGTGCCCTCCATGTTGCAGAGTGATTGAGGCACACCACTTGCAGAGACTGATTGAGGCACATCACTTCCTGGTTTTATAGTCCCTCCCCCTCCCTCCAGCAGGGGCAGCAGAGAGATGGGGAATTGTGTAAAAACATTAATATCTCTCTCATTTTTCATCGACGGGAAAAATCCTCGGCACACATGCGGCGGAGGCGGGCTCTGAGCAAGGTGGCCAAAAATGACGGCTGTAGGTGGCGGCGTTCTCTCGGAAATCGCAGCACAGATGGCCAAAAGCGGTCAAGAACAGAGACTTAATAACATAGATTGCCAGTCAATCTTGGCCAATTCACATCTCATACCCTCAAATCACTGCACATATGCACTTAGATACATGTTAGATCAGCATCTCAGTTACAGTACAGGTGTACAGCAGCAGTACACTGAGAGTATACCGAGTCACCAATTTGGGGCCATTTTGTGTTGGTGGGGGAAGCTCCCTCTCCTGTAGCTGCGTGCAGTGTGGCTGCTTCTGCTGGCGCCGACGATGGCGGCCACGGTGTACTGCTCCTTGCTGTTTTGTATGTGTTTGTTCGTTTGTGTCGTCTGTGAAAACCCTACAAAGATTACTTTCACGAGAGAGGTACTCATAAACATCGGACATATGGTACCTCCAAACATCATTCCGGATTTCTCTCACTCGCTGGATTATTTGGACATACTCGTTGGCGGGGCTGTGGCTGCGTTCAAGGTCTTGAGACGGAGGAGGACCCGTGGGAAGCACACTGGGGCACTCGCCCGACTCCGGCGACGAGGATCACACTCACCGTTCCTGAGCATAATCCTGGCAAACGTACGAACTCTCAATAACAAAGTGGACGAACTGCAACTCCTGCATCGGCCAAAAAAAGGACTTCTCTCGAGCCGCTGCCCTGTGACCTGGCTGTGTGAGTCGATCCCGGACAGCACGCTGCAACTGGCTCGCTTCCAACTTCACAGAGCGGATTCTGAAGTGGAGCCAGCGAGGAAATCAAGAGGCGGTGGAATATGCTTCTATACCAACCAGGACTGGTGCAGCGACATCACGGTACTGTCAAACTTCTGCTCTTCCTACCTAGAATTCTTCTTTATAAACTGCAAACCCTTCTACTCTCTCGAGGGAATTTAACTCCTTTATTTCTCGCTGGAGTTTATGTCCCCCCCCCCCCCCCCCCCCCCCACCCCCCCCCCCCCCCCCCCCCCCCCCATATGTGAGACGCAAAAGCAACTCGCAGGCACGTGCTTTGAGTAATTACTCCGGGTAGGCAGTCAGTCGGCACAAAACAAATAAAAATAAAAATAAAGAAAAAACAATTCAAGGCTTCCAAATCTCCTTCATTCCAAATTACTGAATGGGTGGGGAGTGGATGGTCACAGCAGGTGGAGAGATGGTGGGAAAAACGGGAGCACACTGGGACAAGTTGAATCAGTTGTGATCTTATTGAATGACAATACAAGTTCAAGGGACCAATTGGGGGGAGAGTTCCTTTTACAGTCTTAAATGAACCCTCTTAAATTAAAATGTTTCTATGATGAATCTGTGGAATTCTCTGCCACAGAAGGCAGTTGAGGCCAGTTCATTGGCTATATTTAAGAGGGAGTTAGATGTGGCCCTTGTGGCTAAAGGGATCAGGGGGTATGGAGAGAAGGCAGGTGCAGGATACCGAGTTGGTTGATCAGCCATGATCATATTGAATGGCGGTGCAGGCTCGAAGGGCCGAATGGCCTACTCCTGCACCTATTTTCTATGTAAGATGGCGGACGTGCAGGAGTGGGCGCCGTCTGTGTATGGCAGCCTGCCCGCAGTCCGTCTCTTCACCTTTTTTTAGAATTTTAAGTCCTGTTAAAAAAATGTTAGTTGGGGGTCTTTTATGTGGTGGGTGGGGGTGGGGAAGGGAGAAACTTTATTTCTTAGTCCCCTACCTGGTCGGAGAGGCAGCATCCCTCCGAGCTGCTTCTTCGCCCCGTCCTCACGGCCTACCATCGAGAATGGAGCGGCGTTTCCAGTCGGGACCGGCCGGGACTACAGCTTCGGCGGCGGTGGCGCAGCGCTGGGATACCAACACGGAGCGGGCGATGCCTTACCGGGTCGCCGTGCGGTAAGCTCCGGAGCGCTGTGGCCGCCGACTCCCAACATCGCGGAGCTGTGGCTGCGGGCGTCCGGCCGCCGGCGGTGCTGGATTTGGAGCGCCGCGGAGCCTGGGATCCGAGATCGCCGGGGTCGGAGTGCAAACTGCCGTGGCCTGAGGGTTACGAGTGCCCCGGTCTCCGGGGAGGAGGCAGTCGCTCCAGACTTTCCAAGCCGCTGAGGAATGTTTCACCCGACGCCGGAGTTCCATCTTCACGGCAAGAGGGCCCTGAAAATTATCAGACTGGCTGCAAGGCCACAAATGGGCCCCGACCTCGGGTGTTTCACAGAGGAAGAGGACTTAACTTTCTGGTGCCTTTCCCCACAGTGGAAATTTTTGATTCTGCTGTTGGGGGACGTTTGTGTTGAACTCTATAATGTGTTGTGTCCATTTTTTATTTTTTTTTTAACCTTTTTCTATGGTTTGTATGGAAACTTATTGTCTATTTTATGTAAAGCACTTTGGTGTCAATGCGAGTTGACTTAAAAAGTGCTATATAAATAAAACTTACTTACTCCCATCATCAACAATAAAAATAGAGGAAGTGGAGAGGCTGTTCAGAAGAAAGAAAAGCCGGAAATCTCCATGACCGGACAATGTTTACCCCTCTACTCTTAAGCTGTGTACTAAACAGCTGGCCCCGGTCTATACAGACATTTTTAACCAGTCCCTGCAAACATGTACCAGCCCTGCCTGCTTCAAAGTCTCCACTATTGGCCCTGTAACCAAAAAGGCAAGGATTACTTGTCTTAATGACTACAGGCCTGTCACACCGACCTCTGTCGTCATGAAGACCATTGAAAAGCTTGTGCTGGCCAAGCTGAAAAAATCAGAAGCCCCCTGCGGGGCCCTCAGCAGTTTGCATATCGGGCCAATAGATCTGTGGTTGATCTGCACTTCATCCTCCAGCACCTAGACTGCCAGGAGACCTATGCGAGGATTTTGTTTGTTGATTTTAGCTCTGCATTCAACGCCATTGTGCCAGAGCTACTACACTCCAAACTTTCTGTGTTGACTGGGCCTGAACCTCTCTGTTGGTGGATCACCAGCTTCCTGACAGACAGGAAGCAGCATGTGAGGCTGGTATAGCACATTTCAGACCCGCAAACCCTCAGCATCGGAGCACTGCAAGGCTGCGTACTCTCTCCTCTAATCTCTCTACACCAATTACCGCACCTCCACAGCCACCTCTGTCAAGCTTCTCAAGTTTGCGGACGACACAACCCTGATTGGACTGATCCAGGATGGGGAGGAATCTGCCTACAGACAGGAAATTACACAGCTGGCATCTTGGTGCCATCGCAGCAACCTGGAGCTCAATACTCTTAAGACAGTGGAATTGATTGTAGACTTTAGGAGAGCTCCCCCTCCCCGCACCCCACTCACCATCAACAACACCACAGTCACATCTGTGGAGTCTTTTAAGTTCCTGGGAACCATCATCACCAATGACCTTAAGTGGGGGGCTACCATCGACTCCACAGTCAAAAAGGCACAACAGAGGATGTACTTCCTGTGGCAATGATGGTCCAATTCTATACAAACATCCTCACCTTCTCCATCATGGTCTGGTTTGGCTCAGCCACCAAGCACGACACTTGGAGGCTGCAGCGAATCGTCCGATCAGCAGAGAAGATTATTGGCTGCAACCTTCCCTCCATTGATGAACTGGACACTGCAAGGGCCAGGAAGCGAGCGGGTAAGATCATCTCTGACCCCTCTCACCCAGGCCACAAACTCGTTGAATCACTTCCCTCTGGAAGGCGACTCCGGACTGTCAAAGCTGCCACAGCCAGACATAAAAACAGCTTTTTTCCCCCACGAGTAGTAGCTCTACTCAATAACCAAAATTCTATTGCCTCCTTTTGCTCTGGTATTTTATTTAATTCACATGATTAATCGATAATGTTTTATTATTAATGTTTAATGTGTCATTCCTAACTGTCACTTTATGTCATGTTGTCACTTGCGGGCAGAGCACCAAGGTAAATTCCTTGTATGTGAATACTTGGCCAATAAACGTATTCATTCATTTTCAAGTCCCAGTTGTTGCAAGTGCAGGGATTTTGACCTGAACATGAAGGTCTGTTGTCATGGCGATGTTGCAGGGTCAGCTTGGCCAAGCGTAACCGTGGTGTCCTCTGCCGCTGCTCCACCACTGTAGGCCGCGTGCGGTCCACGTGCTCGGCCTCTTGGAGCGGCGCCCGGTCCAGCCCAGCCCCAGGCTGCAGCAGGGCCTCCAGCAGGGCCCGGGCTAATTGAGATCCAGGCTGCAGCAAGGCCTCCAGGCACCTGGTCTAATGGAGATCCAGGCTGCTGCAGGGCCTCCAGGCACCCGGTCTAATGGAGATCCAGGCTGCTGCAGGGCCTCCAGGCACCCGGTCTAATGGAGATCCAGGCTGCTGCAGGGCCTCCAGTAGATACGTGAAAATAAAATAAACTAAACTGACACCTGAGAAACCACAGACTGAATGGTCCTCTACACTGGAAGAGGTTGAGTAGGCTGGGTCTGTATTCCATGGAGCGCAGTAGGATTAGGGGTGATCTTATAGAGGTGTACAAAATCATGAGAGGAATAGATCGGGTAGACGCACAACTCCGGACTGTCAAAGCTTTCAGGTGTCAGTTAGTCTTGCCCAGCGTAGGGGAATCAAGGACCAGAGGACATAGGTTTAAGGTGAGGGTGGGAAAGATTTAATAGGAATCTTAGGGGTAACTTTTCACACAAAGGGTGGTGGGTGTATGGAATAAGCTGCCAGAGGAGGTAGTTGAGGCAGGGACTATCTTATTGTTTAAGAAACAGGTAGACAAGTACATGAATAGGACAGGTTAGGAGGGATATGGGCCAAACGCGGGCAGGTTATGACCTTGTGTTGGTCAGTGTGTTGGGCCGAGGGGCCTGTTTGCACACTGTATCACTCTATGTCTCTAAGACGCAATGGGAAAGCAATGATCCATCAGTCAAGTTGATTGCAGAATTAACGGGTAAACTTTTAGAATTAATTTTGTTTTGCTTTTGTTGAATTGGCACTTTGTTGGAGTTATTTAATAGGTTTGGCAAATGCAATGATCATCAATGTAGTTTGTGTGACATTAATGGGTTTACTGAGTGGGCTGCGGTGATGGAGCTGGCCAGATGGCTCTCTCTCTGCCTCACAAATCCACAGGCATACTTCAGTTTTATTTCAAAATCAGAGCTGGTTCAAAATGTTTCTCTTTGACGATCTGGCAGAGTTGTGATCTTCACTAACTATTGTTTTGACTTCTGGCAGAAATATACAGCACCTACGCCTCACTTTGTTGCTGTCAGTCGTTGTATATATTGGGGTGGGAGATTGCAACCTTCATGTGGTCCACCCTGTTTCGACGAATGCAATCAACCTGGGGTGCAGAAACAGAAGATCAAACAGAACAAGTTGTCTTACAACTATCGGCTGTGCGTGCCATACTAAAGAAGAAGAGGTTGTATATATTAAGTTAAGCCACACAGATAAGCATGCCGGTAGAGCAGGCAGTAAAGAAAGTGAATTACATGTTGGCCTTCATAACAACTGGAGTTGAGTATAGGAGCAAAGAGGTCATTCTGCAGTTGTACAGGGCCCTAGTGAGACCACACCTGGAGTATTGTGTGCAGTTTTGGTTTTCTAATTTGAGGAAAGACATTCTTGCTATTGAGGGAGTGCAGCGTAGGTTTACAAGGTTAATTCCCGGGATGGCGGGACAGTCATATGCTGAGAGAATGGAGCGGCTGGGCTTGTACACTCTGGAGTTTAGAAGGATGAGAGGAGTTCTTATTGAAAGATAAAAGACTATTAAGGGTTTGGACACGCTAGAGGCAGGAACCATGTACCCGATTATGCTGGCTTGGGGCTGAATGGCCTACTCCTGCATCTATTGTCTATAATGTGGTGAGTATCATAAAACCTTCCGCAAACACTTAATTTGTTTGTCAATATTCCTCACTGAACTAGATTGCCACTTTACACAATGTGATGGTCACACAGCATGGAAACAGGCCCAACTATAGACATTAGTTGGTTAGAGTCTGAAGAAGTGTCTCGACCCGAAAAGTCACCCTTTCCTTCTCTGTAGAGATGCTGCCTGTCCCGCTGAGTTACTCCAGCATTTTGTGTTTATCATCGGTGTAAACCAGCATCTGCAGTTCCTTCCTACACATATGTTAAGCTCACCGGCCTCTAGTTCCCAGCATTTTCCCTGCAACCCTTCTTGAAAAGAGGCACAACATTCGCCACTTTCCAGTCTTCCGGCACCTCTCCTGAATTTAAGGACGACTTGGAAATTTCAACCATTGCCCCAGCAATTTCCTCTCTAGTTTCCCACAATGTCCTCGGATATATTAGATCAGGCCTCGGAGATTTGTCAACCTTCATACATGATAGTACCTTCAGTACTTCTTCGACAGTAACACGGACTACTCTCAAACCCACTTCCAGTGACTGCCCCAAATTCCTCCGTTTTCTGTCTTACTCCTCGGTAAATAGAGAGAAGAAATACTCATTGAGGACCTTGCCCATCTCTTGCATGCTATCCAAGCAGATCAAACAATAATTTGAGGCAGATACTATAACACATTTAAAAGACATTTAGACAGGTACGTAGATAGGAACGATTTAGGATATGGGCCAAATATGGGAAGGTGGGACTAGTATAGATGGGGCATCTTGTTTGGCATGGGCAATTTGGGTTGAAGGGCCTGTTTCCATTCTGTGTGCCTCTGTGCCTCTTTGAGTCTATGACTTAATCAAGGACCAGTCGCACCCCGGCCACTTCCTCTTCTCCCCTCTCCTAACAGGCTAGAAGTACAGAAGTGTGAAAAACCACACCTCCAGATTCAGGGACAGTTTCTTCCCAGCTGTTTTCAGGCAACTGAATCATCCTACCACAACCAGAGAGCGATCCTGACCTCCCATCTATTGCATTGGAGACCCTCGGACTATCTTTAATCGGGTATTACTAGACTCTATCTTGCACAAAATGTTATTCCCTTTATACAGTGTCTGTACATTGTGGACGGCTCGATTGTAATCATGTATTGTCTTCTCGCTGACTGGTTAGCACGCAATAAAAAGTTTTTGACTGTACCTCTGTACACGTGACAATAAACTAAACTCATTCCACGTGGCTATGTTCACCTATGAGCTGGGTATGAGTGTGAGCTGGATATGACCAACACAGTCTGGTCTCTATAATGCAGGGCTGTTGTCTCTTCCTGCTGCTGTCACCAGCTGCCTGATCGATTACCTTTACTATGGTCACCTAATTTAAAATTATTACCACAGTCTAGAATATACGACTTGGTTACCCGACCAAATCTGAGCGTATTAACTCAAGAATGATCTTCAAGTTAAAGAAAAATGATATAAGGTCGTCACTTTAAAACATCAAAATGTTGCAATAAAACTCATAAAACTAAAACATTAGTTATTATTTCGCTTTAGTGCACATTAAAGCAGTGGGAAATGAGAACTAATGTTGTACTTCATCAAATCTCACTGAATGTTCGTAAGATCATAATGAGGCCATTCGGCCCATCAAGTCTACTCTGCCATTCAATCACGGCTGATCTATCTATTCCTCTCAAACACATTCTCCTGCCTTCTCCACATAATCCCTGACACCCGTACTAATCAAGAATCAGTCAATCTCTGACTTAAAAATATCCACCATCCTCTGGTTCACACTGAAGCAAATGGGAAATGAGAACTACTGTTGTTATTCATCAAATCTCACTGAATTGTGAATTGGTGTTCGACTAACACAACTAATCCCAAGTCTGGACAGAACCTTTCTCCACATGAAACTTAAATAGGATCTTCCAATTGAAGATTAATTTATGCTGTTAAATTGAGACTGAATTGAGACTCTTCATGAGGAGGGAAAGGGTTACCACTGAAGATTGTTCAGAGAATTGCATATTTACGATTGGGCAACCTATTCCAATAATGACTTTAGACTTCAGAGATAAAAGGCGGAAACGGGCCCTTCAGCCCATCGAAGCCCGCACCGACCAATGATCACCCCATACACCAACACTATCCCACACACCAGGGACAATTTATAATATAACCAAGCCAATTAACCTACACATCTGTACGTCTTTGGAGTGTGGGAGGAAACCGGAACACCCGGAGAAAGTACAATCTCTGTACAGACAGCTCCTGTAGTCAGGATCTCTGGCGCTGTGAGGCAGCAACTCTACCGCTGTGCCACCATGCTGCCCTAGATGGAATCTTGATGGAATGGACAACCGTGAACCTCCATGGTTCAAGAACAGCTTCTGCCCTGCAACCACCCGGCTCGAGAACACTGCACAACACTGACCTCAGCAACTGGGATCTGCGGACTATGTCTTTGGCTGCTCTACAAACTTCGGCTTTGGAACTTTTATGGTCACCTTGTGTTATAGAACATAGAACAGTACAGGGCAGGAACAGGCCCTTCAGCCCACAATGCCTGTGCTGAAGTTGCCAAGTTAAACTGATCTCCTCTGCCTGCATGTGATCCATATCCCTCCATACCCTGCATATCCATGTGCCTATGCAAATGCCCAACCTATCTGACAGCACAACCACCCCTGGCAGCTTGTTCCATGCACCCACCACTCTTTGTGTAAAAACCTTACATTGCAAATCCCCTTAAAACGTTGCCCCTCTCACCTTAAAGCGATGCCCTCTACTATTTGACATTTCCACGCTGGAGAAAAAGGATCTGACTGTCTACCCTATCTGTTGTTGTTGTTCGTCATTCCTAGTTGAAGAAGACCATGACTTCAGTGTATTTGTTTGTGGGTCTGGAGGTGACTGGTGAGACCGATCCGTGCCTGCAAGGCTTGCCCGCATATGGGACACAGTTGGGTGGGCGCTGCAGTAGATGTTGTTGTGGCTCGAGCCTTGTGCGTGGCGCGTTTTCCCCTTAGCTTCTGCGATGCGCTTCATCTCAGCTGCGCGCGCTCCTGTGGGGATCTTGTTTCGCCCAGTTGGACGCTACGGGACCTGAAGTCATGACTTGCGCTTTGACTTGGATTAAAGTGAGGGAGAGTTGCGCAAATCATCAGCCTCACTCTCTTGTCTCGGCCAGTGGCAAGACATAGTCAAGAAGGCTGGTGATGGGTCAGGATGCAGTGGATGGCCACCAGTATTCTTCGTGAACATTGTGCCCTAATTGCGCTCCACCACGCTTTGCTGGGTCCACCTTCCTGCCCTTTGGACTGCCAAATGGTGGTCTCCTCTGCGTATTCCACCGGATCCAGTCTTCACCTTTCCTGAATAAGGTAAGAGTCACAAGGCAGTGGAGGTTTGCATTAGGCACATTCCTTCACCCCTTCAGGGTGCTATATGCAGGACGCCTGTGCGTGATTTTGTTTAACGTGGGGAGACTGGTGCACAGCCACCCCACGGTCCTTGATAGATCTGGGTCAGGATCCAGTAGCATGGAGTCCAAGATGACCGGAGACCCTTTTCTGCTGCAGCCTTCATCCGCCTTCCCAGCCGTTGTGACGCTCCACTAAGGTCAGCCTGCATTTGGTCCATATCCCTCTAAACCTGTCCTATCCATGTATCAGTACAAATGTTTCTTAAACATTGCAATTGTACCAGCCTCAACTACCTCCTCTGGCAGCTTGTTCCATACACCCACCACACTTTGTGTGACAGTCACCCCTTTCAACTTTCTGCCCCCCCCAGTACATTCTCTGATAAGGGTCCCGACCTGTAACGTCACCTATGCATGTTCTCCACAGATGTTGCCTGACCCGCTGAGTTACTCCAGCACTGTGTTCTATCGCTTTTACAAACGATGCCCCTCTCACCTTAGAACTATCACCTATTCGTCATTTCCACCCTTGGAAAAAGGTTCTGACTGTCTATCCTATCTCCAACTCATTAACTCTGTTTCCCTCTGCATTCCAGACTTGGAACCATTTCTCCTCTTTTCTCTCCTCGATGTTTGTGCTGATTCAGAAAATGGTGAGTCCTTGTGCAGGAGGGAGATTAATGATCCGAGCACATTGATGCAATCACATAGCAATGCACTACTTCCTTAACATACTGAAGAGATCCAGTATTTTGATAAACACGCTCTTAAACTTCTACAGGTGTACAGTAGAGAGCACAATGACAGGTTGTATCACAGCCTGGTTCAGTAACAATTCCTAATGCCCAGGAACAATTGCAAAAAGTGGTGGACACTGGCCAGTCCATCACGGGTACTCACCTCCCCACCATCGTAGGGATCTACAGGAGGTCGCTGCCTCAAAAAGGCAGCCAGCATCATCAGGGACCCACACCACCCTGGCCTGGCTCTCATCTCACCCCTGCCATCGGGAAGAAGATACAGGAGCCTGAAAACTGCAACGTCCAGGTTCAGGAACAGCTTCTTCCCAGCAACCATCAGACTCTTGAACACCACTACAACTATGGGAACTTTTACTGACTTTGTCTTTCGTTGAACTGCGGACTTTGGTTGTGCATTGTGTCCTGTGTCCTATGTTCTACGTTCGCTGTTCTATGTTCCATTTCCTATGATCTATGCTCTCTTTTCTCTGTTCTATGTTGTTTGTTTAGTTTAGAGATACGGCACGGAAACAGGCCCTTCGGCCCACCAAGTCCGCACCAACCAGCGATCCCCGCACATTAACACTATCCCACACACACTAAGGACACTTATACCAAGTATACAAACCCACGGCAATTAACGCAACAAAACATCGTCTTTGGAGCGTTGTAGTCAAATGTTTGGAATGTTTTATGCTCTATGTTCCACGTTCTACGCTCCACGTTCCATGTTCAAATACGTTCCATGTTCTGTTCCATGTTCTAGGTTCCATGTCCCACATCCCATGTTCAATGTTCCACGTTTTATTTTCCTTGTTCCATCTTCCACGTTCTGTTCCATGTTCTGTCTATGTTCCATTTTTCATGTTCCATGTTCTATCCCATTCCATGTTCTACGCTCCATGTTCCATGTTACACATTCCATGTTACACATTCCATGTTCTGTCCCATGTTCCATGTTCTGTTCTGTTCTGTTCCATGTTCTACATTTCACGTTCCATGTTCTGTTTATTTTTTTCACTCAAATTTTTATTGATTTTTAAGAGAAATTTTCAAAACAGTGCAACACCATCACCATAAAAAAAACAAAGTAAGAAAAACAGCAATCAAAATAAAAAAATAAGTAGATGGGGGAAAAAAAAAAGAAGTAAATAAATAAAAAAATTGTAATAAGACCGTGTGGTTCACTTACCAAATTAAAAAAAGAAAAAACATAACATTGATTAGTTATCTGGAGATAATTCAACATTCATACAAACATACCATCTATATATCTATATCTATATAACGCAATCTTCCCATATCTAGCTCGGCATTTATCTAATTGGTGTCATGGCTCAAATAAACAGTCCATTTTTCCCAGATCTTCTCAAATGAATTCTCCTTGACTCTCAAGGAATATGTCAATTTCTCCATATTAAAGATGTCTCACACAATTTCTAACCACTGTTCCTGTTTTGGACTTTTTCATTAAACCACTACCTGGTAATGGCCTTCTTACTTGCTGTAAGCAAAACTTTAATCAAATATGTATCTTCTATTTTTACACTATCTTTAATACGCCCCAGATACATCACAGGGCAGGTATTTGGGATTTTATAACCCAATATATTATTTACAGCTGTATTAACATTTTTCCAGTATGGCCTTATCTTTACACAGTTCCAGAAAATATGCGAGTGGTCTGCCTCCGTACTCCCACACAGCCTCCAACAGTGTTGTTGGACAGCAAGTTGTCTGCTTTTTATTTTGGGTGTTATAAAAAAGCCAGATAGATTCTTCCAGCAAAATTCTCTCCATACTAGTGAGCTTGTGGATGAACATTGTGTTTCACACATTTGATACCATTCTTCTTCTGTTATTTGAATCTTTAATTCTACTTCCCATTTTGTTTTTATGTAGAGCGTTGATTCTCCCCCGCTTTCCACCAGAGCTTGGTAGAAAGCAGAGATGACCCGAGACCCCTTCTGTTTGTATGCATCCACAATCACCTTGATCACATTATTTGAAGTTTCATCTAGTTCTGGCCTTATCTCTTTTATAAAGTAGTCTCTTAATTGCAAGTATCTAAAAAAATCTTTGTTTTCGAGACCATACTTTGACTTTAAATCTTGGAAGCTCATAAACTCGCCATTTTCTGAAACTGTATACATTGCCTTTATGCCTTTTTGTGCCCATTCTTTGAATTTTGTATCAAACACCCCTGGCTTAAACTTTGAGTCATATGCGTACCACTTCAATGCATGAACCCCTCTTATTAATTTGTATTTTTCCACTATAACATTCCATATTTCTAACGTAAATGCTACTATTGGATCCATAGCATGTCTCAAAGCCGCTCTCAGATATTTGGCTCCCACCAAAATCTGGGTCTGGTAACCCTGTATCTCCCTTTCCATTTCTTTCCGTCGAGATACATAATCAGGTCTACACCAACAAGCCAGAGGTCTGAGTTGAGCTGCATAAAAGTATTTCTTCAGATTTGGTAAAGCCATTCCACCCTTGCTTTTTGGCAGTTGAAGTGTTGTTAGTATTATTCTTGGTTTTCTGCTATTCCAAATGAATCTAGAGATCATTTTATCTCAGGCTATGAATTTATCTAGGGGAACATTAATTGGGAATTGGAATACATATAGTAGTTTAGGTAGGATATTCATTTTTACCGTTTGTATTCTGGCACTGAAGTCTCGAGGAAGGGTCGACCACCTCTCAACATCCTTTTTGATGTTTTCTTCAATTTTGTTATAATTAGTTTCAAACAAGTTGGAAAGTGTTTTGGTTATAGTTACATCAAGATACTACATCGTTTTAGAGTTCCATTTCAGATTATATGCATCTCTGATTTATTGGGATGGAGAATAATTGAATGAAAGAATTTGTGTTTTTGTTATATTCAATTTATACCCTGAGTAGTATCCATATGTTTCAAATAGGTTCATTTGATTTGGGAGACATATATCTGGTCGTTCAAGAAAAATAATGATATAATCAGTGAAAAGACCAATTATGTTCCATGTTCTACGCTCCATGTTCCATGTTACACATTCCATGTTACACATTCCATGTTCTGTCCCATGTTCCATGTTCTGTTCTGTTCTGTTCCATGTTCTACATTTCACGTTCCATGTTCTGTTCCATTTTTAACATTCTACGTTCCATGTTCTGTTCCGTTCCATGCTCTATGTTCCATGTTCTATTCCGTTCCGTTCCACGTTCTCTGTTCCATGTTCCTTTCCATGTTCCGTTCCACGTTCCATGTTCTGTTCCATTCCATGTTCCAGATTCTACCCTCCATGTTCCATGGTCCACATTCCATGTTCCATGTTCTGTTCAGTTCCATGTTCTACTTTTCATGTCCCACGGTCCATGTTCTACGTTCTACATTCATGTCCATGTTCTACGTTCCATGTTCTGTTCCATTCCATGTTTCACATTCTATGTTCCACGTACCATGTTCCATGTTTTATTCCGTTCCATGTTCCATGTTCTGTTCAGTTCCATGTTCCACGTTCTTCGTTCCATGTTCCACATTCTATCTTTCACGTTCCATGCTCTACGTTCCATTTTCTACATTCCGTGTTCCATGTTCTGTTCCTTTCCATGTTCCAGGTTCTACACTCCATGTTGCCTGGTCCACATTCCATGTACTATGTTCCATTCCATTCCATATTTCACATTCTGTTCCATGTTCCATGTTCCACGTTCCAAGTTCTACGTTCGATGTTCCGTTCCTTGTTCCACATTCTATGTCCATGTTCTACATTCCACGTTCAATGTTCCATGGTCTATGGTCTATGTTCCATGTTCTGTCCATTCCATGTTATGTTCCATGTTCCACATTCTTTGTTCTGTTGCATTTCATGTTGCACTTTCTATGCTCCATGTTCCACATTCCATGTTCCACATTCCATGTTCTAAGTTCCATGTTCTGTTCCTTGCTCCATGTTCTACGTTCCATGTTTTACATTCCATGTTCCACCTTCCATGTTCTATTATGTTCCATGTTCAACATTTTATTTTCTATGTTCAACGTTCCAGGATCCACGTTCTACATTCCATGTTCTGTTCCATTCCATGTTCTACATCCATGTTCCATGTTCCACATTCTCCATTCTCCATTCCATGTTCCATGTTCTATGTTCCATATTCCATGTTCTGTTCTGTTCCATGATCAACATTTCATTTTCTATGTTCAATGTTCCATGATCCACGTTCTACATTTCATGTTCTGTTCCGTACCACATTCTACATTCCATGTTCCACGTTCCATAATCCATGTTCCACATTCTACGTTCCATGTTCAATTATACGTTCCATGTTCTATGTTCCATGTTGTGTTCCGTTCCATGTTCCACATTCCATTTACCGTGTTTCATCTTCCACGTTCCGAGTTCTATGTTCCACTTTCCATGTTCCACGTTCTACATTCCACATTCCATGTTCTGTTCCATGTTCCACTTTCTATGTTCCAAGTTCTGTTCCGTTCCATGTTCTACATTTCATGTTCATGTTCTGTTCTGTTCCGTTCCATGTTCTGTTCCATTCCATTTTCCATGTTCTATATTCCATGTTCTACATTGCATGTTCCGTTGTGTGTTCCATGTTTCATGTTCTATGTTCCACGTACCATGTTCCATGTTCTATTCTCTTCTATATTCCATGTTCTCCATTCCATGCCTTCATCTCCTCCCAACTGGACTACTGCAACCCACTTCTCCTTGGCATCAGCTCCACCTACATCAACCAACTCCAAATGGTCCAGAACGCAGCTGCCCAACTCATCACACACGCCAAATCCTGGCATCACATCACTCCAGTCCTCAAACAACTTCACTGGCTTCCCATCTCCCACCAGATCAACTACAAAATCCTGATCCTCACCTACAAAGCCCTCCACCATTTGCCCCCCCCCCCCATATCTCACTGACCTCCTCTTCCCCTACCAACCCTCACGGTCCCTCAGATCCACATCAGCCGGTCTCCTCTCCATCCACAAGTCCAACCTCTGCAGTTTTGGGGACAGAGCCTTCTCCAGGGCAGCTCCCAGGCTCTGGAACTCCCTCCCCCAACTGATCCGCAATTCCGTGTCCCTCACCATCTTCCAGTCCCGTCTCAAGACCCATCGCTTCACCGCTGCCTATCCTTAGCCCCACGTCCAAGTTTACTTTGTGTACTAGTCATGTCTCTACTATTTATTTCATTCCCCTTACATATTTTTCCTCTACCTGCTAAATTTTTGTAAGGTGTCCTTGAGACTCTTGAAAGGCGCCCATAAAATAAAAAATAAAAAAAAAAATAAATAAAAAAATGTTCCATGTTCTGTTCAACATTCCATGTCCTGTTCCATTCCGTTCCATGTTCAACATTTTATTTTCTATGTTCAATGTTCCCTGTTCTATCCGTTCCATGTTCCACGTTTCATGATCCATGTTCCACATTCTATGCTCCATGTTCCATGTTCTACATTCCATGTTCCACATTTACATTCCATGTTCCATGTTCTGCATTCCATGTTCCGTTCCATGTTCTGTTCCATGTTCTACGTTCCATGTTCCACATTCTAAGTTCCATGTTCTGTTCCTGGTTCTATGTTCCATGTTCCACGTTCCAGGTTTGGTTCTATGTTCCATGCTCCATGTTCTATTCCGTTCCATGTTCCACATTCTCCAATCCATGTTCCGTTCCACGTTCCATGTTCTATGTTCCATATTCCATGTTTCACGTTCTACGCTCCATGTTCCATGTTCCACGTGCTGTTACACATTCTACGTTCCATGTTCAATGTTCTGTTCCGTTCCACGTTCTACACTCCATGTTCCATGTTCCACTTTCTATGTTCCGTGTTCCACATTCCATGTTCTATGTTCCAGATTCTAGATTCCACGATCCAGATTCTACGTTCCACGTTCTGTTCCGTTCCTTGTTCGACTTTCTACGTTCCATGTTCAATGTTCCACGGTCTACATTCCATGTTATAGTCCATTCCACATTCCACATTTTATGTTCCACATTCCACGTTCCATGCTCCATGTCCTGTTCCATTCCATGTTCTACGTTCCATGTTCCATGTTCTATGTTCCATGTTCCACATTCTAATTTACATGTTCCACGTTGTGTTCCACATTCTATATTCCAAGTTCTACGTTCAATGTTCAATGTATCATGTTCTATTCCGTACAAAATTTTATTTTCCATGTTCCACATTCCACGTTCCGCTCCAATCCATGTTCTACGTTTCATGTTCCACGTTCTACATTCCATGTTCCACATTCTATGTTCCAAGTTCCATGTTCTACGTTCCATGTTCCACTTTCCATGTTCTATTCCATTCCATGTTCCACATTCTATGTTCCACGTTCTATGTTCCACATTTCATGTTCTATGTTCCATGATCCAAGTTCTACATTCCATGTTCTGCTCCGTTCCATGTTATGTTCCATGTTCTACATTCTACGTTCCCTATTCTGTTCCATTTTCCACATTTTATGTTCCATGCACTGTTCCATGTTCTACATTAGATGTTCCGTGTTCTACATTCTATGTTCCAAGTTTTATGCTCCATGTTCTGTTCAATTCCATATTCTCCATTTCATGTTCCATGTTCTACATTCCATGTTCATGTTCTGTTCCGTTCCATATTCTACGTTCCATGTTTCACTGTCTACATTCTGTATATTCTATGTTCCATGTTCCTTGTTCTGTTCTTTTCCATGTTGCACTTTATACGCTCCATGTTCCATATTCCATGTTCTATGCTCTATTCCATTCCATGTTGCACATTCTATGTTCCATGGTCTACGTTCCATGTCCCACATTCTACGTTCCATGTTCTGTTCCATGTTCCACGTTCTACGGTCCATGTTCTGTTCCATTCCATCTTTTACATTTCATGTTCCATACTCTCTTTCACGTTCTACATTCCATGTTCTACATTACATGTTCCATGATCTATTTTGTTCCATGTTCCACATTCTAGGTTCCAAGTACTGTGTTCCACTCTCCATATTCCATGAGACTGCAATGACCAGGTTCAGGAAAAGCTACTTCCCCACAGCCATCAGGCTATTAAACTTGGCTCGGACAAAACACTAAACATTAATAGCCCATTATCTGTTTATTTGCACTTTATCAGTTTATTTATTCATGTGTGTATATATTTATATAATGGTATATGGACACACTGATCTGTTCTGTAGTCATGCCTTCTATGTTCTGTTGTGCTGAAGCAAAGCAAGAATTTCATTGTCCTATCAGGGACACATGACAATAAACTCTCATGACGACTCAAAATCAAATTTTGAATCACAATAAAATCTTGAATGGTCCATGTTCTGTTCCATTCCATATTCCACATTCCATGTTTCACATTCTGTGTTCCACGTACCATGTTCCATGTACCACGTTCTCCATTCCATGTTCCATTCCACGTTCCATGTTCTACGTTGCATGTTTATATTCTGTTCCGTTCAACGTAATACGCTCCACGTTCTATGTTCTACGTTCCATGTTCTGTTCAGTTACATGCTACAGGTTCTACGTTCCATGTTTTATTCTGGTCCATGTTCCACATTCCATGTTCCACGTTCTATTCTCCATGTTCCACGTTCTATGTTCTGCATTCCATGTTCTATGTTCCACGTTCTATGTTCCATGATTCAAGTTCTATGTTCCATGTTCTGTTCCATTCCACGTTCAATGTTCCATGTTCTATTGTCTACGTTCCATGTTCTGTCCATTCCGTGCTCTATGTTCTACATTCAATGTTCCCTGTTCCATGTTCTGTTACATTTCATGTTCTATGCCCTGTTCCATTCCGTTCCATGTTCCACGTTCCATGTTCTATTCCGTTCCATGTTCCACGTTCTACGTGCCATGTTCTGTTCCATTCCATGTTCCACATTCTACATTCCATGCTCCGTTCCATGTCCTGTTCCATTCCATGTTCTACGTTCCATGTTCTACGTTCCATGTTCCACGTTCTATGTTCCACGCTCCACGTTCAATGTTCCACGTATCATAGAAAATAGGTGCAGGAGTAGGCCATTCGGCCCTTTCGAGCCTGTACCGCCATTCGATATGATCATGGCTGATCATCCAACTCGCTATCCCATCCCTGCCTTCTCTCCATACCCCCTGATCCCTTTAGCCACAAGGGCCACATCTAACTCCCTCCTAAATATAGCCAATGAACTGGCCTCAACTACCTTCTGTGGCAGAGAATTCCACAGATTCACCACTCTCTGTGTAAAAAATGATTTTCTCATCTCGGTCCTAAAAGATTTCCCCCTTATCCTTAAACTGTGACCCCTAGTTCTGGACTTTCCCAACATCGGTAACAATCTTCCTGCATCTAGCCTGTCCAATCCCTTGAGAATTTTGTAAGTTTCTATAACATCCCCCTCAATCTTCTAAATTTTAGCGAGTACAAGCCGAGTCTATCCAGTCTTTCTTCATATGAAAGTCCTGCCATCCCAGGAATCAGTCTGGTGAACCTTCTCTGTACTCCCTCTATGGCAATAATGTCTTTCGTCAGATTAGGAGACCAAAACTGTACGCAATACTCCAGGTGTGGTCTCGCCAAGACCCTGTACAACTGCAGTAGAACCTCCCTGCTCTTATACTCAAATCCTTTTGCTATGAATGCTAACATACCATTTGCTTTCTTCACTGCCTGCTGCACCTGCATTCCTACTTTCAATGACTGGTGTACCATGACACCCAGATCTCGTTGCATCTCCCCTTTTCCTAATCGGCCACCATTCAGATAATAGTCTACTTTCCTGTTTTTGCAACCAAAGTGGATAACCTCACATTTATCCACATTATACTGCATCTGCCATGCATTTGCCCACTCACCCAACCTATCCATGTCACCTTGCAGCCTCCTAGCATCCTCCTCACAGCTAACACAGCCTCCCAGCTTCGTGTCATCTGCAAACTTGGAGATGTTGCATTCAATTCCCTCGTCCAAATCATTAATTTATATTGTAAATAGCTGGGGTCCCAGCACTGAGCCTTGCGGTACCCCACTAGTGATTGCCTGCCATTCTGAAAAGGACCCGTTTACTCCTACTCTTTGCTTCCTGTCTGCCAGCCAGTTCTCTATCCACATCAATATTGAACCCCCAATACCGTGTGCTGTAAGTTTGTATACTAATCTCTTATGTGTGACTTTGTCTAAAGCTTTCCGAAAGTCCAGATATAACACATCCACTGGTTCTCCCTTATCCACTCTACTAGTTACATCCTCGAAAAATTCTATAAGATTCGTCAGACATAATTTACCTTTCATAATTCCATGTTGACTTTGTCCAATGATTTCACCACTTTCCAAATGTGCTGCTATCCCATCTTTAATAACTGACTAGCAGTTTCCCCACTACCGATGTTAGACTAACTGGTCTGTAATTCCCCGTTTTCTCTCTCCCTCCCTTTTTAAAAAGTGGGGTTACATTAGCTACCCTCCAGTCCTCAGGAACTACTCCAGAATCTAAAGAGTTCTGATAAAGTATCACTAATGCATCCACTATTTATGCGGCTACTTCCTTAAGTACTCTGGGATGCAACTTATCTGGCCCTGGGGATTTATCGGCCTTTTATCCATTCAATTTACCTAACACCACTTCCCAGCTAACCTGGATTTCACTCAGTTCCTCCATTTCATTTAACCCACGGTCCTTTGCTATTTCCGGCAGATTATTTATGTCTTCCTTAGTGAAGACAGAACCAAAGTAGTTATTCAATTGGTCTGCCATGTCTTTGTTCCCCATGATCAATTCACCTGTTTCTGACTGCAAGGGACCTACATTTGTTTTAACTAATCTTTTCCTCTTCACATATCTATAAAAACTTTTGCAGTCAGTTTTTATGTTCCCTACCAGTTTTTTTTCATAATCTATTTTCCCTTTCCAAATTAAGCCTTTTGTCCTCCTCTGCTGGAATTTCTCCCAGTCCTCTGGTAGGCTGCTTTTTCTGGCTAATTTGTACGCCTCATCTTTTATTTTGATACTATCCCTGATTTCCCTTGTTATCCACAGATGCACTACCTTCCCTGATTTATTCTTTTGCCAAACTGGGATGAACAATTGTTGTAGTTCATCCATGCAGTTGTTAAATGCCTTCCATTACATATCTACCATCAACCCTTTAAGAATCATTTGCCAGTCTATCTTGGCCAATTCACGTCTCATACCCTCAAAGTCACCTTTCTTTAAGTTCAGGACCCTTGTTTCTGAATTAACAATGTCATTCTCCATCCTAATGAAGAACTCAACCATATTATGGTCACTCTACCAAGGGGCCACGCACAACAAGACTGCTAACTAACCCTTCCTCATTACTCAATACCTAGTCTAGAATAGCCTGCTCTCTCGTTGGTTCCTCTACATGTTGGTTTAGAAAACTATCCCGCATACATTCCAAGAAATCCTCTTCCTCAGCACCCCTGCCAGTTTGATTCACCCAATCTATATGTAGATTGAAGTCACCCATTATAATTGTTTTACCTTTGTTACACGCATTTCTAATTTCCTATTTGATGCCATCTCCTACTCCACTGCTACAGTTAGGTGGCCTGTACACAATTCCCACTACTGTTTTCTGCCCCTTAGTGTTTCGCAGTTCTACCCATATCGATTCCACATCCTCCAAGCTAATGTCCTTCCTTTCTATTGCGTTAATCTCCTCTCTAACCAGCAATGCTACCCCACCTCCTTTTCCTTTCTGTCTATTCCTCCTGAATATTGAGTATCCCTGGATGTTCAGCTCCCAGCCTTGGTCACCCTGGAGCCATGTCTCCGTGATCCCAACTATATCATATTCACCTTATTACGAATGCTCCTTGCATTAAGATACAAAGCCTTCAGGCTTGTTTTTACAACACTTTGATACAAATACATCGATAGATGCTCCTGAACACATCATCAGTGATGTAACCTGGGGTCATTGGGTGTTTCGGATCTTTCAACATCAGACCCCCTCACCCAGGCGACCCAGCCGTGGTTGATCAGACCATGACTTGTGTTCAGGTGGCATTCGGTCCTCCCCATGGACCTCCTCTCCTAATCCAGAGCCATCTCGAGGCCTTCTCCTCTACCTCTGTGGTGTTCTTGATGGCCCTTCTCCTCGCCACTCTGTTGATGCCCAGTGCACTCGAGGCTTTGTAGAGCGATTGCCCTGCAAAACCTCTGCAGCCAACCTCGATGGGCATACACCTTGCCTTCCAGCCCTGCTTGCAGCAGTCTATGACCAGTTCTTCATACTTGGTCATCTTCCTCTCGTGGGCCTCCTCCAGAAGGTCCTCCCACGGCACTGTCAGTTCCAACAAGACGATGTTTTTGGTTGCCTCTGAGACCAGGAGGATATCTGGCCTCAGGGTTGTCGTGGCAATGTGCTGTGGGAACTTCAGCTGTTTCACCAGGTCTACGGAAAGCTGCCAGTCCTGCGTAGTCGCCAGGATTCCTGACGGATTCCTGGTTGCTGTGGTTCTTGGCAGCTGTACTCCGGCCTTCACGAAGGTGATCATCTGGATGGTGCGGCATTTTCGTCTGCAGCTGCTCTTTCCCCTTATACAATTATGTTTTGATTTTTGCCCTGGATTTGTCTGCCTGCCTCTTTTACTTTTCACCTTGCTACCTATTGCTTCTACCCTCATTTCACACCCCTCTGCCTCTCTGCTCTTGCACCCATCCCCCTGCCACATTAGTTTAAATCCTCCCCGGCAGCATTAGCAAACATAGGACATTGGTTCTATTCCAGCCCAGGTGCAGACCGTCCTGTTTTAACTGGTCCCACCTCCCCCAGAACTGGTTCCAATGCCCTAGAAATTTGAATCACTCACCCTTGCACCATTTTTCAAGCCACATATTCATTTGCAATATCCTCCTATTTCTGCTCTGACTAGCCCGTGGCACTGGTAGTAATCCAGAGATTATTACCTTTGAGGTCCAACTTTTAAGTTTATCTCCTAGCTCCCTAAATTCACCTTGTAGGATCATCATGTTCTATTCTGTTCCATGTTCAACATTTTATTTTCCATGTTCTATGTTCAACATTCCATGATCCACGTTCTATGTTCCATGTTCCACATTCCATGTTCTACGTTTAATGTTCCACATTCTACGTTCCATGTTCTACATTCCATGTTCTACATTCCACTTGCCATGTTCTGTTCCATTCCATGTTCCACATTCTACATTCCATGTTCTTTTCCATTTCATGTTCTATGTTCCATGTTCTGCATTCTACATGCCACGTTCTATGTTCCACGTTCCATGCTCCACGTTCTAAGTTCCGTTCCATGTTCTGTTTCAATCCATGTTCCACGTTCCGTTCTACGTTCCATGTTCCATGTTCTACATTCCATGTTCCACATTCTAAGTTCTATGTTCTGTTCCATTCCATGTTCCACTTTCTGTGTTCTGTTCCATTCCATGTTCCATGTCCTGTTCCATTCCACGTTCTACATTCCATGTTCAACCTTCCATTTTCCACGTTGCATGTTCCATGCTCTGTGCCATTCCATGTTCTACGTTCCATGTTCATCGTTCCATGTGCCACTGTCTACATTCCATGTTCTGTCCATTCCACATTCCACGTTCCCATATTCCATGTTCTATTCCATTCCATGTTCCACGTTCCATGCTCTATTCCATTCCATGTTCCGCATTCTATGTTACATGTTCAAGGTTCCACATTTCACATTCTAAGTTCCATGATCTAAGTTCTACGTTCCATGTTCTGTCCTGTTTCATGTTCCACGTTCTATGTTCCATGTTCAACGTTTTATGTTCCATGTTCCAGGTTCTACGTTCCATGTTCTGTTCCTTTCCATGTTCCACGTTCTACGTTCCATGTTCTGTTCCATTCCATCTTCTACGTTTCATGTCAGAAACATAGACATAGACAAATAGAAAATAGGTGCAGGAGGAGGCCTTTCGAGCTAGCACCGACGTTCTATGCTCCATGTCCCACGTTCCACATTCTATGTTCCATGTTCTATGTCCCTCATTCC